>NW_026596085.1:9024356-9180100 GCF_907164565.1 Psammomys obesus
AAAGAAAGAAAGAAAGAAAGAAAGAAAGAAAGAAAGAAAGAAAGAAATGTGCTGATGTTCTCATTAAAAACAAAACAAAACAAACAAACAAAACACTTGTCCTGTGATTCTTGGTGACTCAGAACTAAAAGAAAAATAATTAAAGAATTCGTTAGAGAGAGAACCTAGAAGCATTTATTCCTCCAAACTTCCCCATGCCCAATGAAGGAAAGAAGACTTATAAGTTAGACAAGGGAACCTGCTACAGAAGCAGAAATGCAGAAAGCAGATGGAGGGTTTGTTCTCTGTTGTATTCTCTGCCTTTCTCTCTCTCTCTCTCTCTTTCTCCCTTTCTCCCTCCCTCCTTCTCTCCCTCTCATCTGTTTGTCTCAGAGGCTGGCATTAAGATGCCTTCTTCAATCATTTCTCCATCTTCTCTTTTTGAGGGGACCTCTCACTGAACTTAGAGTTCACTGCTGGAGCTGACTGGCCAGTGAGCCCCTGCTGTCTGTCTGTCTACCCAGCTTTGAAGTTACAGGCATTTGGCTTTAAGAAAAATTCATGGATTTTGGACATCTTAGCTTTGCACAACCAGCACTTTACCCACTGAGCCACGCCATGTCCCTAGCCTAATACTCTATTTGACCTTATCTCACATGGTGAAACAGCTAAATAAATATGTGCATGAGCAGCCATCCCCTCAAGGGAAGAGAGAAGTACATCTTTGTGGACCTGCCTTTCCATCATGTGCCTGCTTCTCATGAAGTTTATATGTCATCACCCGGTCTTCCCAGGGGCCTAAGAAGTCAGGGGTTCAGCAAAGGTCCCAGGGGACTCTGAGGTTTGCCAGCTAGAGATGTGTTATTTAATACTTACAACTTTTATTATCTATTTCCCCTTTCTAATATACCAAGCCACTAGGCTTAAAATACTCGCTGGAGATTTTCCACTAAAATAATAATAGCCTTAGCACTAATGTGAAAAAGAACTTCTTGTTAATATTATTAAATTCACAGCAAGGCTCTTTTACTTTTGGTTCTAGGAAAGTTTAATGCTCTCTTTTCTAACTGCATTCCCCCTCCTGTCTCCTGAAGGGGCTACAGGGTCCTGACCTAGTCACCATCCCCCAAGGCAACTGGCTAGCTCACTTCCACAGAGTGATTTCACTGTACAGGGAGTCCCCTGAGTCTCTGGCAGCATAACCCCTACAGGCTCTTAACCTGGGTAACACCAGCCCGTAACCCCGAGGCCACCAAATTGTCTGGAACACATAGTGAGTAGTAGACCAGCCAGGACTTTACGGCAAGACTCTCTGCCTCGAAGTAATAATCATAACAAGCCCAGAAGTTGTTCTGTTCCACTTTACCCCTCGTGACCTTGTCTCTTGTCCCGTCAGTGTGATATTGTAACTCCAAGTAGATACAACTCCTTGCTCAATTAACAGATTGCTTAGGATGTGTGTAGGCACTGAGCGAAGAATTTCATCACTTTAACCGTCTGGAGATACTTGACTCTTTGGGGTTTCTGTGTTTTTGTTTTGTCCTGCGTGTCCCACTCTGAGCAGGAAGAGGAATTTAGGGCCTTGAACATGCCAGGCCCATGAGCATCAACACTGAGCGGTATCTCCAGCCCTCTAATCCTTATTTACACTTTTCATTTAAATTAAACTTATGCTTACTGATACAAAAGAACATAATAGTTGTGCCTGTTGGTAGAGTGGCTCAATATTCATGGATTGTACAATGTTTGAAGAGTGTTAAACCTGTCCATCTCCTCTGTTGTAGGGTCTTTGTGACGGCAGCTTTCAACCCCTCTAGCTTCTCAACTGTAAAGTGCACTTTAAAAAATACCCATGATCACCTTACTAATAGTTCACCAGAACGTCCTGTTCCTTTCTATGTGGAGCTGAGGATTATTGGTTAGCATCTTCCCTCTCCTTTCCCTGCCCTGGCTGGCTCCAGCATCTAGTAAGCACCATTCTGCCCTCAACTCCTATACCAACTTTCCAGTTTCCACAGATGCATGCGGTCGTGTGGTAGTGCCTTGTGCCTGGCTTATTTCACTTACATGATAGTTTCTAGTACCACCCACACCATTGCAACTGACAAGGTCTCATTACTTTTATGAATAAATAGTCTTCCGCCACATGCATGTCCCACGTTGTCTTTATCTGTATGTCAATCAACAGGTCCTACTTGCTTGTTGTCCTTGGCTGTTCTGAACGGTGCTGTAACAAAGTTAAGACTCCCGGCGACTTTTAAAGATTTTGTTTTTATGTTATTTTTTTCTGTTTGACTTTGTGTCTATGGGTGGGAATGTGCAGGGGTGTGGTAGTGTGCTTGGAGACCAAAAAGAGCGTAGGATCCCCTGTAGCTAGAGCTTCCTGCCATTGCTGTGCGTGCTAGGAAGTGAACTGGGGTCTTCTGCAAGAGCGTATGTGCTCTTAACGACTGAGCCCCCTCTATAACACGCTGATTTAATTTTCTCTGAATTGGTGTGGGATTGCTGGCTCACACTGTGGCTTTATTTATGATTTATCTGAAGATCTCCACACTACATACTAGGATGTCTACACGAACTGAATTCCTCATCAGTTTTGACACGCTTTCTTTTCCTCCATTTTACCAGATTTGTTACCTTAGGTGGTTGATAACAGCCATTCTCGAGATAAAACTGTGGTTTGTATTTGCATTTCCCTGATGATGATTCATTTCTTGTCTCTCCTGTTTTAGAGATGGAATTGAAGAACAGCTCAAACCCTGGAGGGTATCTCCAGAGGCCATATGGTAATCATTCAAAACTCAGGTTGTAGGGACTCAGACAGACACTTGGATCTATGAATAAATAAACTTGTTCTTCTGAGCACTACCCTTAACAACAGAAATAACAATCTCTCATTTCTCTACTCTCCTAAATAGCTCTAATCCCTTAATCTATTTTATTCTCCTAAACTGGTGTTACTATGGTGATTCTTTTCTCTCTGTTTGCTTAGATTTATTTACTTATTTATTTATTTGCATTGCTAGGAGGGAGGCTGGGTCTTACACATTCCAGAATATTTTTCAATACTGAGCCGTGTCTCTATCCCCATCTTCTTCTGCTCCCGATTTTTGGCCCTGTTACCGCTTTCCAGAAGGACTGCTTTTCTCTCAAGTCTACCTTTTCCCCTGCAGCGCACATGTATTATAGTAAAATACTTATGTAAGCTGTCTAAAAGCCATGGATCAAGTAAAAAATTGTCACTGTTAACACAGTTTATTGAGGAACTTCAGTGCAAATATGTAAGGCAATTTGTTTTTTGATAGTTCATCTTGTTCCTACAGTGATGCTTGAATAATTTACTCTCAAAATTCTTTTTTTATTTATATTTGTTTTTTTCAGTTACTCTTCTATTGCCGGTAAGAGGCACCATGACAAAAGCAACTTTTAAAGGAATCATTTAGTTGGTGGATTGTTTACAGTTTCAGATGGTGGGTCCACAGCCGTCATGGCAGAGAGCATGGCAGCAGGCAGGCAGGTCTGTTGCTGAAACAGTAGTTAAGGGTTTACATTTCATCCCCAAGTTGCAGGCAGAGAGGAAGAGAGTGACTGGTCTTGACATGAGCTTTTGAAACCTCAAAGCTCAAACCCAGTGACACACCTACTCCAATAGAACCACACCTGCTAATCCTTTCCAAATAGTTCTACCAACTACGAGCCAAGCATTCCCACAAGAGCCTATAGGGGCTGGTTATCATCCAAACCACTACATTTTTATAGCAAGCAACTGAAAATTAATAGCGATGAAGATACATAATATTTCTAAGATCAAGAATAATCTTTAAGCCACTCTCTATGTCCAATATCCATCTGAAAGCTGCTTTATTACAAAGCTGAGGCTGGCTGTAACCCAGGACATTTAGAAAAGTACACGTGCCTTCAGTATCCACATTCTAATGTTTCCTTAATCACACACGTATAATGGGCATCTTGCTAGGAGGGGACAGACTCGGGGAGTCTGACAGAGTCAAGCTTCTGTGTACACTTCTACAGGTGTTTGAAGAGGTCCAAATCATGCTGATGATTATAGTTTATACTCAGTGAAAGGACCTCGAAGTCAGCACGACACCCCAAGATTAGGTTCTCAGCAGAAAGGAGACTAATTTACCCCTGAGGGACAAGAGGAAGCGAATAAGAGACAAAGATAGAAAATAGAGGATAAGGGAGAAGGAAAAAAGAACAAGGGAGAGGGGAAATGACATTTGCCCCAGAGGAACAAAGCCTGTCTCTGGATAAAGATGAGACAGACAGAGCTGGTAGGCAAATAGCAGTTTATAAAAGTATAAGAGGAAAGCTTGAGTTAGGATGAGGTGTTTAATTCAGCATGTTCATGAGTTAATTACATGAGACAAAAAGAGAGCTTTTTTAAATATTAGTTACAATTTATTCACTTTGTATCCCAGCTGTAGCTCCCTCCCTCATTTCCTCCCAATTTTACCCTCCCTCCCTCATCTCCTCCCTGCCCCTCTCTAAGTCCACTGATGGGGATGTCCTCCTCCCCTTCCATCTGATCCTAGCTTATCAGATCTCTTCAGGATTGGCTTCAGTTTCCTCCTCTGGGGCCTAGGAAGGCTGATCCTTCCTCGGGGAGGGGGGGGCATTGAGCAAAAGGGAGCTTTTCATTGTTGGACTTCCATACTTTGATAACTGGACCTTGGTAGTCAGCCTAGAGGAGGAGGAAGTGGCCAAATAAGGAGAGGTGGCTAGCTTTAGGAGTGTGAGCTAATGGTTTATAGCAAGGCAGAGAGAATGAAGGAAGGTCGAGGTCTACCAGAACCGTGTTTGCCATGCTTGGGCCTGCTGGAGCCCCTTCAGTCAGCGTGTATTACACACACACACACACACACACACACACACACACACACACACACAATTTCACCCATGTGAAATGAACAAAAATATAGATGAATTTGTATTTATGTATTTTTTCATAGAAAAGAAATTAAATGAATCCCTTATCCCAAATCTTCTCGAACACACAGCTTCATGGTCTCTTGCTCTTCCATGATTCCTCTCAAGAAACAAAACCAAAACAAGCTATGAAAATCAAAAGTAGCAAAGAAAAATCAAATAAAACAATCTTCCAAAGAACACCACCAAGAACAACAACACAATACCAAAAAGCACGGAATCTGACTGATGTTGGCTAGCTACTCCTGGCATGGGGCCTGCCTTGAAATGTGGTTGATATATCCTGTGACACCCCATTGAAGAAAGCTGTGGTTAGTGGGGGAATTTTGTAGTTACTTCCCCCTTTCAGTGTGGGATTTGTTTTCTCTGATTTGAATCTGTGCAGGTCTTGCGTATGCTGTCACCATATCTGAGTTTATATGATGTATCTGAAAGATGTTGGTGTCTTGGAGCCATCTGCCACTTCAGGTTCCTACAATCTTTCTTCATCCTCTTCTCTATAGATCTCTGAGCCTTGAGCGAGAGGTTTGACAGAGACCTCCCCCCATGTAGGGCTGAGTGCTCTGAAGTTTTTCACTGTCTATACACTATCCAGCTGTGGGTGTTTGTGTTAATTCCCAACTCCTGCAAGGAGAAGTTTCTCTAATGAAAGTTGAGCAACGTTCTGTTCAATGTGTTTGCAATATGTTATTAGGAGCCGATTTATTGCTATCTTCAGTTAGCAAAATAATGGTAGTTTTTGTTCATTTGTTTGTTTCCCCTAGAGCCCATGAACTATCTAATCTCAGGTTGTTGACTGCGTTAGTGTATCAGGTGCTGAAGACCGGCCCAGCTGGGGCCCCACAACTTGGGAAAATTAGGCGTTCAGATATCAGGTTAGGCACAGATAGGTGAAATGACAAAGACCACAACCAAGTAGTGTTGGTTTGGATCTGCTGTGCTTTACTGAAGTCAAGCCAACACTTATATAGTGATTACATAAAGAAGCACCTGAAGTTGACATATTTCCCGGAGCATTTACAAAGTTTATATTTTAACTAAAGGCGATCTGATAAAAGGCAGTGTCTACAAAAAAATCTTGGCCTAAAAGTCTCTTAAGCAGAGCAAACATAGAACTAGTGTTTTTGCTGCTAATTTAATGAGTAAAGGGCCAGGGGCTGTTAAACTTGTGGTTTGTTTACGTAGTTTATTTTTATTAGCTAGGGGCTGTTAATAGCGAAGTCGGCTAAAGATTTACAACCCCCTAGAGATAAGCATTGAGGGGAATTCCTCCTGTTTGTCTTGCTAAGGATTAACAATCTTTCCTTAGAGATAAGATGCTTGAGCTAGCCTGTCCATAAAACTCATAGTATAATATAAAACCTTCTGACCTCCTATGTTTGCCTACCTTCTTTCTGCCTCATCATAAACACCTGTATTTGGTAATGGTTTTGTAGTAGTTTTACTGCAGTGGGAATATCCAGAGCATTTATCCTAACAGATCCTGATTAAATATTTTCTTTAGAAAGCCCTAAAACTCTTGTCCCTTTATTACCTACAATGTTTGGTTTTTCCACAAGCAATTCCTGATGCTGAATCTGATTTATTACCTCTCCTAAAATTTTATTTTCCTTCTACTCTTATTTGCTAAAGCTTTTAGTAATCTATTAGAAATGTGTTTCCTTGAACAGTTAACTGTGCTGTTCCAAGAATCATAGACAAACAGCAAAAAAAGCTCATCAATCCAATCTTGCAACCGAGTAAGTGTGAGACTTTCAGAATACATCTTTTGGCTTAGATGGCCAGAGGAAACATTTTTTGCCAGTGACTTCCAGGAAGCTGATTCCCGTAGGAAACGTATCTCCCGTCTGGCAACATAATTTTATGCTCACATAGCACATTTTTATGTTTACACAGACGACTCTAGAGTTACTGTGGCAATCAGGTGTGGTTCAGTCTCATGGAGAAGGCCTTAAATACAATCAAAAGTGTTTGCTTACACCCATAACAATTGTGCCACTACAGCACCAGTATATATCTTACATGTAGGAGATGTTATAGGTTGTAGGTTTTTCAGCTGGGTGATGTTGTTTGTGAATATTCTTTTCCTCCTTCAGCAGCAGACAGAGACTCTTCTAGCCCTCTGAATGCTAGTCAGTAAGGGTGAAGCTTTTAGTAGGGAACTAGCTCAATATCTCCATTTTTAGTGACATAAGTGAATGTTGTCTTCAGCAATAAGGCTTTTTACTACCATCAGATTTGGGGAAGTAGCCAATAGTCTTGGCAATAGCCTGTGAAGTTTGGAGGAGTCTATGGGAACTCTTCAGCTGCTGACTCAACAAGATGTAACCCATCTTTGGCACTGAAGTTTTTCTTGGTGGCATACCATGTCTAACTGTGGCATTGTCTCCCCATTTTATGGTGACTCCATTTAATTTCCTTTCATGTGTGCGTATATTTCAGGAAGCTTCTGCAGTTGTTGATTTCTACATGGCTTTTCAAAATGCATGTTGTATTAGTTGTCTATGTGCATTTCAGGGTTGTCTTTGTCCTTATTCTCACTTTTACTCTATATTCCCATTACATCTCCATTTAATCAGCTTATTCTAGTTCCCTATTCTTCTCATTATAGCACTGTGTTTTATTTCTCTTTCAATGAAAGATCCCTTCATCCCAACTGGTCTTTTACTTGTTTTCTAACCTTTGTGCCTGCTTGGATTAAAACGTATATATCTAAAGTTTAAATGATAGCATCCACATGTAAGAGAAACCATGCAGCATTTGCTATTTTTAGTCTACATTACCTTACTCAGGATATATTCTGGTTTCATTAATTTGCCTGTGAGTTTTATGATTTCATTTTTCTTTACTGATGAATAATAGTTCATCATGTACCACATTTTCACCATCCATTCATCAGTTCATGGACATCTAGACTATTTCCAGTTCCAGGCTATTACAAATAGAGCTTTCCCTCCCACACACTCAAGGATTCAACATTAGCCATCACTCTGTCCCTCGAGACACACGCCCACATCCACTTACACACACACACACATATACACACGCACGCACGCACGCACGCACGCATGCTTGCATTTGCCTCTGTTTGCGCCTGCGTACTTTCCTCCCACAGGTACAGCTAGTCCTCAGCATACGCTAAGGACATGGGACCTCTCTCAACTTCCTGAAGAATTCTCCAGACTCGAGAGAGAGACAGTACCAGTCTGATCGGCAGAATCCAAAAACAAACAGGGAAGGTCTCAGATAAGCCAATGGCCAGGGGTAGGTGAAAGAACACTTCCAATATAAATCAGGACATCATGACTTCACCAGCAAACCCCAAAATCGATAGATACTCCAATTCATCAGAAGCACAGGAAAATGACCTTAAAGCCATGCTTGCTCAATTATTTGAGGCTCATAAGGAGGAAATGAACAAATCTTTCAAAGAGTTGGCCAGTCAATTGGAGGTAAAGAAAGAAGAAATAGACAAAACCCTTAAAGAAACACAGGCAAACATAGCCAAACAAATAGAGGCACAAGTAGAGAAAAAATTAGTGGCATACAAAAAGGAAATGAACAAAGAAATAGAGTCCATCGTAGAGAGACAGGAATCCAAATTCAAACACATAAAAGAAATGGTGCAAGGCATGAAAACAGAATTAGAATCAATAAAGAAAACACAAAATGAGAAAACTCTTGAGCTGGAGAACTTGGAGAAAAGATCAGGAACCACAAAAGTAAGCATCACCAACAGAATACAAGAGATGGAAGAGAGAATCTCTGGAGCTGAAGACACACTTGCAGAAATTGATACTTCTCTCAAAGAAAAAGTAAAATCAGAAAAATTCCAATCACAAAATATCCAAGAAATCAAGGATGCTATGAAAAGACAAAATCTAAGAATAATAGGAATTGATGAAAAAGAAGACTCCAGGCTCCAAGGTCCAGAAAATATTTTCAAAAAAATCATAGAAGAAAATTTTCCCAACTTAAAGAAAGAGATGTCCATAAATATACAAGAGGCCTACAGAACACCAAATAGACTAGACCAGAAAAGAAACACATCACATCACATCATAGTCAAAACACTAAATCTACAGAACAAAGAAAAGATATTAAAAGCAGCAAGGGAAAAAGGCCAAGTAACATATGAAGGTAGACTTATCAGAATCACACCAGACTTCTCATCAGAAACTATGAAAGCCAGAAGGGCCTGGGCAAGTATCATGGAGACTCTAAGAGATCACAAATGTCAACCGAGACTACTATACCCTGCAAAGCTTTCAATCAACATAGATGGAGAAAACAAAATATTCCATGACAAAACTAAATTTACGCAATATCTATACAGCAAACCAACCCTACAGAAGATACTAGAAGGAAAACTCCAATCCAACAAAAACGAATTCACCCAAGAAAACAGGGCATACAGATAATGTCCCAACAAAAAGGAAAAGAAAACAAGCAATGAAACAAGGTAAGATCATCGACTCCATTACAAAAGGAACTAACATGCATTGGTCAATATTATCTATCAATATTAATGGACTCAACTCACCAATAAAAAGACACAGGCTAACAGAATGGTTACGGAAACAGGACCCAACATTCTGTTGCATCCAAGAAACACACCTATGCAACAAAGATAAATACTACCTCAGAGTAAAGGGCTGGAAAAATGTTTTTCAAGCAAATGGTTCCAGAAAACAAGCTGGAGTAGCCATCCTAATATCTAATAATATAGACTTTCAACCCAAGTTAATCAAAAAAGATAAGGAGGGCCACTATATTCTCATCAAAGGAAAAATCCAACAAGAGGACATCACAATTTTGAATATCTATGCCCCAAATACAAGAGCACCTACATTCGTAAATGAAACAATATTAAAGCTTAAATCATACATTGATCCTAATACCTTAATAGTGGGAGACTTCAACACCCCACTCTCATCAAGGGACAGATCAACCAGACAGACACCAAATAGGGAAATAAAAACACTCACAGAATCCCTAAATCAAATGGACCTAATAGATGTCTACAGATCTTTTCACCCAAACTCAAAAGAGTACACCTTCTTTTCAGCACCACATGGAACCTTCTCCAAAATAGACCATATAGTTGGTCACAAAGCAAGCCTCAACAGATACAAAAGGATTGAAATAATCCCTTGTATACTATCTGACCACCATGGACTAAAGCTGGACATCAACAACAGAAACAACAAAAAGCCGACACACACATGGAAACTGAACAACTTACTACTCAATGACAGCTGGGTCAAGGAAGAAATAAAGAAAGAAATTAAAGACTTTCTAGAATTCAATGAAAATGAAGGCACAACATACCCAAATTTATGGGACACATTGAAAGCAGTGCTCAGAGGAAAATTTATAGCACTAAGTGCCTACAAGAAGAATTCCGTAACATCACATACAAACAACTTAATGGCCCAACTGAAAAACCTAGAAAAAAAAGAAGCAGATACACCCAAGAGGAGCAGACGGCTGGAAATAATCACACTAAGGGCAGAAATCAATCAATTAGAAACAAATAAAATTATCCAAAGAATCAATGAAACAAAAAGCTGGTTCTTTGAGAAAATCAACAAGATAGACAAACCCTTAGCCAAACTAACTAAAAAGCAGAGAGAAACCATACAAATCAGCAAAATCAGAAAGGAAAATGGGGACATAACTACAGACACTGAGGAAATCCAAACGATTATTAGGTCATACTACAAAAGCCTATATGGCACAAAATTTGAAAATCTAAATGAAATGGATAACTTTCTTGACAGATTCCATCTACCAAAATTAAGTCAAGATCAGGTAGAAAGACTGAATAGCCCTATATCTCCCAAGGAAATTGAAGCAGTCATTAACAGTCTCCCCTCCAAAAAAAGCCCTGGACCAGATGGCTTCAGCGCAGAATTCTACAAGACCTTCAAAGAAGTACTAACACCAATTCTCCTCAAACTATTCCATAAAATAGAAACAGAAGGAACACTACCAAACTCATTCTATGAAGCCACAGTCACTTTGATACCTAAACCACACAAAGATCCAACAAAAAAAGAGAACTTCAGACCTATCTCTCTTATGAACATTGATGCAAAAATACTCAATAAAATACTTGCAAACCGAATCCAAGAACACATCAAAGATATCATCCACCATGACCAAGTAGGCTTCATCCCAGGAATGCAAGGGTGGTTCAACATACAGAAATCCATCAATGTAATCCACCACATAAACAAATGAAGGAGAAAAACCACATGATCATCTCCTTAGATGCTGAAAAAGCATTTGACAAAGTCCAACACCCATTTATGTTTAAAGTCTTGGAGAGATCAGGGATACAAGGCACATACCTAAAGATAGTAAAGGCAATATACAGCAAGCCTATAGCCAACATCAAACTCAATGGAGAGAAACTTAAATCAATCCCACTGAAATCAGGGACAAGACAAGGCTGCCCACTCTCTCCATATCTCTTTAACATTGTACTTGAAGTCCTAGCCAGAGCAATAAGACAACTAAAGGAGATCAAGGGGATACAAATCGGAAAGGAAGAGGTCAAAGTGTCACTATTTGCAGATGATATGATAGTATACATGAGCAAACCCAAAGATTCAACCAGAGAACTTCTTCAGCTGATAAACACCTTCAGCAAAGTGGCAGGATACAAAATCAACTCAAAAAAATCAGAAGCCCTCTTGTATACCAAAGACAAAAAGGCTGAGAAGGAAATTAGGGAAACAACACCCTTCACAATAGCCACTAATAACATAAAGTACCTTGGTGTGACTCTAAACAAGCAAGTGAAAGACCTGTTTGAGAAAAACTTCAAGTCATTGAAGAAAGAAATTGAAGAAGATCTCAGAAGATGGAAAGATCTCTCGTGCTCATGGATTGGTAGGATTAACATTGTGAAAATGGCCATCCTGCCAAAAGCAATCTACAGATTGAATGCAATTCCCATCAAAATACCAACTCAATTCTTTACAGACCTTGAAAAAAAGATTCTCAGCTTCATATGGAGAAACAAAAAACCCAGAATCTCCAAAACGATCCTGTACAACAACAGATCATCTGGAGGTATCTCCATTCCCGATCTCAAGCTGTACTACAGGGCAACAGTAATAAAAACTGCATGGTATTGGCATAGAAACAGAAAGGAGGATCAATGGAATGGCATAGAAGACCCAGAAATAAACCCACACACCTATGAATACTCAATATTTGACAAAGAAGCCAAATCCATTCAATGGAAAAAAGACAGCATCTTCAACAAATGGTGCTGGACCAACTGGATGTCTACATGCAGAAAAATGAAAATAGATCCATATTTATCACCCTGCACAAAACTAAAGTTCAAGTGGATCAAGGACCTCAACATAAAACCAGATACTCTAAATCAGCTGGAAAAAAAAGTGGGAAACAGACTAGAACTCATTGGCACAGGAGACAACTTCCTGAACAGAACACCAACAGCACAGGCTCTAAGAGCAACAATCAATAAATGGGACCTCATGAAACTGAAAAGCTTCTGTAAAGCAAAAGACACTGTCATCAAAACAAATAGACAGTCTACAGATTGGGAAAGAATCTTCACCAACCCTTTATCTGACAGAGGGCTAATATCAAGTATATATAAAGAACTAAAGAAGCAGAAAAGCAACAAACCAAGTAATCCACTTAAAAAATGGGGAACAGAGCTAAACAGAGAATTCTCGAAAGAGGAACATCGAATGGCAGAGAAACACTTAAAGAAATGCTCAACCTCATTAGCCATTAGGGAAATGCAAATCAAAACAACCCTGAGATATCACCTTACACCCATCAGAATGGCCAAGATGAAAAACTCAAGTGATAGCACATGCTGGAGAGGTTGTGGAGAAAAGGGAACCCTCCTTCATTGCTGGTGGGAATGTAAACTGGTTCAACCACTCTGGAAGTCAATCTGGCGCTTTCTCAGACAACTAGGAGTAGTGCTACCTCAAGACCCAGCTATACCACTCCTAGGTATATACCCAAAATTTGCTCAAGTACACAACAAGGACATTTGTTCAACCATGTTCGTAGCAGCTTTATTTGTAATAGCCAGAACTTGGAAACAACCCAGATGTCCATCAACAGAGGAATGGATACAGAAATTGTGGTATTTTTACACAATGGAATACTACTCAGCAATCAAAAAGGAGGAAATCATGAAATTTGCAGGCAAGTGGTGGGATCTAGAAAAGATCATTCTGAGTGAAGTATCCCAGAAGGAGAAAGACAAACTTGGTATATACTCGCTTATATAGACCTACAAGACATGATAAACATAATGAAATCTACACACCTATAGAAGATAATCAAGAAAGTGGACACAGGCGAAGGTGATTAATCCTCATTTAGAAAGACAAATGGGATGTGCATTGAACTTATGACAGGAGTCTACCACAAAAGGCATCTGAAAGACTCTACCTAGCAGTGTTTCAAAGCAGACACTAAGACTCATAACCAAACCCTCGGCAGAGTGCAGGGAATCATATGAAAGAAGGGAAGTTAGTATGATATGGAAAGGATAGGAGCTCTACAAGGACCAAATATATCTGGGCACAGGGTCTTTTCTGAGACTGACACTCAACCAAGGACCATCTATGGATATAACCTAGAACTTCTGCTCGGATATGGCCTGTGGTAGCTCAGTAACCAAGTAGTTTTCCAAAGTAAGGGGAACACGGACTATTTCTAATAGGATCTCAAGGGCAGGCTGTTTGACCCCCACCCCAGGGGAGGAGCAGTCTGTTAGGCCACAGAGGAGGACTTTGCAGCCAGCCCTGAAGATACCTGATAAAACAGGGTCAGATGAAAGGGGAGGAGGTCCTCCCCTATCAGGGGACTTGGAAAGGGGCAGGGAGGAGACCAGGGAGGGAGTGTGGGGTTGGGGAGGGAATGAGGGAGCGGGATACAGCTGGGACACAGAGTTAACAAAATGTAACTAAAAAGAAAAATAAAATAAAAAAAAAGAAAAAAAAAAGAAAAGTAAAAAAATAAATAAAAGTAAAAAAAAAAAAGAAGCCTCCTTAAAAAAAAAATAAAAAATAAAAACAAATAGAGCTTCAATAAACTTCAATGAGCAAGAATCTCTGGAGTAAGTTACAGAGTTCCTTGGTTATAAACCCAAGAATAGGTAGATACATTCTCAGCCTTTTGAGGGACATCCACAACAATTTTCACAGTATCTATAAGAGCTTTCACTCCCACCAGCAAAGAATAAGTTCTTCCTTTTTCCTCATCTTTGCCAGCATATGCTGTAATTTGTTTTATTGATGTTGGCCATTCAGATTAGGGTAAGATGATCTCTCAAAGTAGTTTTAATTTGCCTTTTCTTGATGGCTAAGAATGTTGCACATTAAAGCATTTCTCAGCCATGTGTGTTTCATCGCTTGAGAATTCTCTTCTGAGTTCTGTACCCCATTTTTAAATTGGATTATTTAATTCTTTGATTTTTTTTAGCTGTTTATATATCTTAAATACAAACTCTCTATTGGATATGTAATTGGAAAAGGTCTTTTCCCATTCTGTGTCCTGCTGCTTTGTCCTGATGATAGATGATGATGTCCTTTGCCATATAGAACCTTTTCAGTTTCATGAGATTCATTTGTTAACTGTTGTTCTTAGTGTCTGTTCTCTCAGTGTTCCATTCAGAAAGTCTTTTCCATCAAATAATTAATAAAAATATTATATTAAAAATACTTTGCAATAAACCTAGCAAAGAAATGAAAGACATTTACAATGAAAACTTCAAAACTCTGAATAAGAAAATTGAAGTATATACTAGGAAGTGGAAAGCCTCTTCTGCTTCTGGATTTGGAGGAAGGAATATTGTGAAAATGGCCATCTTACCCAAACAATCTACCGATTCAGTAAAGTGACAATCAAAATTCCGAAGCATTCTTCACAGATCAGGAACAACAATCCCTAAAACTCACACAAAAAGCACGAAAGCACCCTGTGTATCCAGTGGAAGTCTAAGTCATCACCCTATGGTGGAGGCCTCACCGTACTGATTTAAGTTGTACTGTAAAGCCATGGGAGCATGATTCCGCCATAACTTGTCAACTAAATAGAATAATACACATAAAACCACAGAGTTACACCCACCTGGTTTTTAACAAAGAAACCACAAGAGCACATTGAACTAAAGTCAGCATCTTAGAGAATTACGCCGGCAAAACTGGACGGCCACTTGAAGAAGAATGCAACTAAACCCTTGTCCCCCATACTGCCCCAAATCTTCTCCAAACGATCAAAGACTCTTCTATAGTACTCGAGCTCTCTGACACTGTTAGAAGTAGTAAAATATCCCTTAAGTCATCAGCGTAGCGTAGGAAAGGACTTTTTTGGTAGGACTCTGACCATTCAGAAAAGAATGCCAACAACTGAAAAACAGAACTTCACAAAGTAAGTTCCTGTAAAGCAAATGAAATCGTTAATTGAGTGAAAAGAAAGCCTAGAGCTGTGGTTCTTTTTTAATTTTAATTTTATTTTCATTAATTAGAGTTTATTCACATTGTATCCCAGCTGTAACCCCCTCACCATCCTCTCCCAATCCCACCTTCCCTCCCTTTTCTTCTCCTATGTCCCTCCCCTAGTCCAATGAGAAGGGAGGTCCTCTGACCTTCCATCTGACCCTAGTCTATCAGGTCTCATCAGGACTGGCTTCTTTGTCTTCCTCTGTGGACTGGTAAGGCTGCTCCTCCCTCAGGTGAAGGTGATCAAAGAGCCAGACCATGTGTTCATATTAGAGACAGTCCCTGTTCCTGTTGGAGGGGAACCCTCTTGGACACTGAGCTGCAATGGCTACTTCTGTGCAGGGGTTCTAAGTTATCTCCATGCATGGTCCTTGACTGGAATATCAGTCTCACAGAAGACCCCTGTGCCCAGATTTTTTGGTTCTGTTGATCTCCTTGTGGAGCTCCTGTCCCATCCAGGTCTTTATATCTCTCCCTTCTTTCATATGATTCCCTCCACTCTACCCAAAGTTTGGTTATGAGTCTCAGCATCTGCTCTGATAGCCTGCTGGGTAGAATCTTTCAGAGGCCCTCTGTGATGGGCTCCCTGATACCCTGCTTGGTATTTCAGAGGCCCTCTGTGATAGGCTCCTGTCTTGTTTCCTGTTTTCTCCCTCTTCCAATGTCCATCCCGTTGTTCTTTCTGAATGAAGATTGAGCATCTTACCCAGAGTCCTCCTTATTGATTAGTTTCCTTAGGTGTACAGATTTTAGTATGATTATTCTATATTATATGTCTAATATCCACTTATAAGTGAGTATATACCATGTGTGTCTTTCTGCTTCTGGGATACGTCACTCATGATGATCTTTTCTAGATCCCACCATTTGCCTGCAAATTTCATGATTTCCTTGTTTTTAATAGCTGAGTAGTATTCCATTGTGTAAGTATAACACAATTTCTGTATCCATTCCTCAACTGAGGGACATCTGAGTTGTTTTCAGCTTCTGGCTATTACAAATAAAACTACTATGAACATGGGTGAGCAAATGCCCTTGTTGTATACTTGAGCATCTTTTAGATATGTGTCTAGAAGTGGTATAGCTGGATCTTGAGGTAGCACTATTCCCAATTGTCTGAGAAAGTGCCAAATTGATTTCCAAACTGGTTGTACAAGTTTACATTCCCACCAGCAATGGAGGAGGGTTCCTCTTTTTCTACATCCTCTCCAGCATGTGTTGTCACTTGAGTTTTTGATCTTAGCCATTCTGATGGGTGTAAGGTGAAATCTCAGGGTCATTTGATTTGCATTTCCCTGTGTATCCAGTGGAAGTCTAAGTCATCACCCTATGGTAGAGGCCTCACCATACTGATTTAAGTTGTACTATAAAGCCATGGGAGCATGATTCTGCCATAACCTTCTTAACCTTCTTAATGCTGTGACCATTTAATGTAGTTCTTCATGTTGCAGTGACCGCTAACTATAAAATTATTTTTTGCTACTTCAATGTAATTTCACTACTGTTATAAATCATAATGTAAATATCTGATGGGCAGGATGTCTAATATTCAACCCTAAGAGGCGTCATCACCCATAGGTTCAGAATCATAGGCATGCAGAATGGAAGGAAAGTCTTTGTTAGCCTTCTAGCTGACAAAATACTAATATCTAGAATATTCAAAGAGTGCAAAAAACTAAACAAAAAAAAATCACAGAACCCAATCAATAAGTAGGCTAATGAAAAGAGCAAAGAATTCTCAAAAGATAGAATAAAAATAGCCAATAAGCAATTGGAAATATATTTACCTTCCCTAGACATCAGAGAAATACAAGCAAAGCACACACTGAGATTCTCTCTCTCCTGCAAGTCAGAACAGCAGTAACTAAAAAACAGAACAAAAAACAGCAACAAACACTGGTAAGAATATGGACTGAAGAAACCTATCTCCTGCTAACGACAATGTAAACCATCCCAGTCACCCTGGCAATCAGTAAGAGTATTTTTCAACTTAGTTGCCCAAAACAAGCGTAGATAAATGGTAATTACCACACAGCACTAGGGGTTTTTTTTCAGCCATCAAGAGCACATTATACCACTTACAAGAAAGTGGGTACAGCTGGAGTTGCTCATATATGTGAAGTGAAGCCAGCCTCAGAAAGTCACATAGCATAAAATTTGCATCTGTATATAGTCAGAAAGAAGAAGTGAAAATGTTTAAGGAACAAAGGGGGAAATGAATGGAAATGATGATAATGATGATGATGATGATAAAATAAATAAATAAACTGGAAAGGTGAAGAGGTGGGGGCTTGGGAGCTATTAGAACTCAGGCCTGCACCTGAGGGTCAGATCCCACAGCCTGAATATGAGCACATCCTTTTGCAGCTCTCTTTGAAACAGTTAAGAAGCAGTATTAACTGTATTTGACAGTTCTCATTATATAGTACCTGGCCCAACCCCCCACCGTGCCCACGCTGAGCTAGCTATGTGATACAAAACTTTCCACCACCCCTAAGAAGTTATTAAACATCAGAACTTTCCTTCTTCAGGAAATTTTTGGTCCAAAGATGAAGGCTGCTCTTTGAAGTGCTGGTCTGGCATCCTAACTTCCTCCCTTCCTTACCCCATCCCTCTCATGGATAAGATTTCTGTCTCCTTGTTTTTCATTCTCACTCTTAATGAAGTGTCACATCTTAAAGAAAAGTCTCTTCTTCATTTAAAGCCCATCATACTTATCTCTCTATATGCTGAATTGTCTCTGTCTAATTCTCCTCCCATCTAGAGGCCCAACCAAGCCTTGAGATCTTTTATGCTAATTACCTTCAATGAAAGGAATCAGGTGTCATCTTCCTTTGCAGACCAAACACTGCTATCTCATCCTTTTATGACAGGGGTGTGATGGTAAGCAATACTTCTATGAAAAACAAACAAACAAAAAAACAAAACAAGTTAAGTATTTAAGAAGTAGACCATAGGCTATAAAGCAAACCATAGGCTATAAATGTAGATAATGGAGATTTCACTCCAAAAAAAATCAAAATATAAACCCAAAACTAAGTAAAAACGGTGCCCCCCGAACTCTATATATGATAGTAAAACTGAAAGATGGAAAAGATTTAAGAATATTATAGAACAACCATTTTATTTAGACACCAGAGAAACCATCCTTCAAAGGTCAAAATGTCCACGAAAAGAGAGTTCCCCTTTTCTTGTCACCAGTCACCCCACACTGAATTCCACAATGAAGACTCCAGCCCCAGTCTGCCTTGGGTCTGCATTGGTTATAAAAGCTGAATCCTAGTGGAAATACTAGTAACCTGAGCCATGGACAGTAACTATGGCTGTATTAAAATTCGGTTAGAGTTACCAGCATGGTAACAAATTACATAACTGACTCTATCAAATGCAGAAAGAAACAAAGCAAGTGCTGTAACTTCTTCAGCTTTCGTAGTGAAAGGTAAAAGAAACAATCAACAGGTTTGTTATTTCGACCATAGTAGTAGTTGTTGCTGTCATTATTAATTTAGAAAGGGGAAATGTAAGTAACTGATTCCTCATGCTTGGTAGAAAGTAACTGGCCACAGACTGAGGTAGCGTTTACAATATGTGGTTGTGCCATAGCCACAGAAAGTAAGTAAAGTGTTGGAGTAGGTACTTTGGGGAAATGAGACAGCTGGCTCAGGAGATGGTTGTCCATAGTCATTCTGCATTTGAAATTTTCTTTTAATTAAAAGAAAAAATAATCCACCTTTTAACCTTAAAAAGTACTTTACAATTTTTTTTTAAACAGTGAGTTCTCCAGATGTCTGAAGGGTCCGGTAAGGATTGGGAAGGCAAAGGTGCCACACAGCAGTTTCAAACCTACTTCCTGTGTGACATCTTAGGGTGTGGGACGCTTTAGAGTCAACTTGTTTATAAGGGCTTTGTAGTTGTCTTAAAGTAAATAAACTCTAATGAATACAAGCATTGTGAGGGGAGTTGCTCCTCAATATTTGAGAGAGGATGTTGATTCTGTAGCCCATCTTTGCCTCAAACCCACATATTTGTGAAAATAGCCAATAACCAATTGGAAATATATCCTGTCCCAGCTTCCTTAGTGCTGAAATGACAAGTGAACACTACGATGCCTGATTCTCTTTCTCTCTCTCTCCCCCTCCATTCCTCCCTCTTCTTCTCTCTCTCTCCCTCCCTCTCTCCTTCCCTCTTTTTCTCTCTTCCCCAATGTACATATGTGTGTGTGTGTGTGTGTGTGTGCACGTGAGTGTATGTGTGTTCATATTCATGTGCGTACATGCTAGCGTGTCTTTACATGTTAGGGTGTGTGCATGTATGCATGATGCGTGCATATGTGCAGGGGAAGAGAAAAAGCCGATAGATGCTCAGTCTCTCCCCACCTCATTTGTTGGGGAGATTCTCCCACTAAACCTAAGGCTTGCTGGTTCAGGTAGGATGTTTGGCCAGCATGCTCCAGGGACCCGCTCGTCTCTGACCTGATATCACCTACCTGACCATAATGGGCAGGACACGCGCATCTGCCCTGGCTTTTTATACGGTTGCCGGAGACCCAAATTTAGGCCTCCACGCTTGCATGGCAAGCGCTTTACCGACAGCCCTCTCTGCAGACCACGCTAACTTGAAAAATCTACCCACTGTCCACACTTTTTCATCGTTTTTTAATCTTTCATGTTTGCGTTACAGTGTTTTGTTTTTTATTTTTTCATTAGCAAGACCTAAAGAGGAAGCAGGAACCCAAAAGGCCAAGTTGTAGCTTGGAAACAGAAGTTCTGAGAGCTCATCATACAGAAAGTGAGTTCAAAGCAGTGTTTCCTGCCACGGGGACAGCACTTTAGAACTGTGTTTCACATACCTCAGTGCAGTATCCGTTTAGCATATTTATTAAACAAGGCCAGTACACCTTATATTATATATTAAGTGATTCTTCACATTGTTTATGATGGATGATAAACAATCCAATTAGTAGCAACACTGATATAACTAATGGGAATTTTCAAGTGAATAACTAATGATATAGTTACTTTTCCAAACGAAAGATTATTGATCTGTTCACTTGTACAATTCTTTTTTTTTTTTTTTTTTTTTTTTTACTAAACATTTGTTTTGGACATTTTGGTTTATGATCTGTAAACATGCTTTTGTTGTTGTTGTTATAACCCCAAGCAGGAGGGTTTAGTTTATCCACACCTGCTAACTGTCTAGTGTAGAGCGTGGTCGTTGTCAGCTGGAATTAACTGAATTCTGAGAACTCTGAGGGTATAAATACGACAGCCCAGAGAAGAGGGCGCAGTGGCTTCCAGGAGATGGAGTACAACTGCCAGCTGTGTTTGCCGGCTTGCTGGTGTGCTGGTTACTTTGAAGTCTCTAAAGATGACTTCAATGACAAAGACACACACACAAAAAAATGTTCAGCCTCCCTAGCAATCGGAAAAATGCAAATTAAAACAACATGGAGATGTCCACCCATCCCAGTCGGAATGGCTATCACAGAGAAAACAACCCCAACAAACGCTGATGGGGCTGTGGAGCAAAGGGTGCTTCACATACTTGTCAGAACGTAAACTGTTCCAGCCACTGAAATCAACATGGAGGTTTCCAAACCCTAAAAACAGAATTTCTACGGGATGCACATTGTCCAGTTTCTATTTTTTAACACAGACTTTTCAAAATCTTTAAAGAGGGGATAAATTAGATTGATGACAGTTTTATTCCTAGTCTCTTCTTTAAATTATTTTTCAAAGATGTTTATTGTAAGAAAGTTAAATATAGGAACATTCTGATTTACACTACAAATGCCATGACCCTTGCAATGCCAACTATGCCAGCTATATTTTGCTGACATAAGATTTTAAGCCCAAAACTAAAGGGACTATGTGCCAAAATATGTGTCATTTTTCTTTTGTAGGGAGACGGATCACATACCTGTTTTTTTTCTTTTCTTTGTTAAGTTTTTATTGTATTGCAATTTTTGTACTTTCCACCCCAAAGGTGCCCCTCCCTTGTCTCCTCCCAGTCCTTCCTTCTCTTTCTTCTCTCCCTTTCTCCTCAGAAAAGGGGAACCCTCCATCAGCCTTCCCCAGCACATCAAGTCACGTTAGGACTGAGCATAACCTCATCCACTGAGGCCAGGCAAGAGAGCCCTGCTTCCCACCAGGAGGAAGAGATCCAAAAGCAGGCAATAGAATCCATGTCAGAAACCCATGTGAGGTCCAAGCTATCCATCAGCCACATATGTGCAGGGACCTAGGTCCAGACCATGCATGCTCCTTAGTTCATGTCTTAGTCTCTGTAAGCTCCCATGGGTCTTGGTTAGTTGTTTTTGTTGGTCTTCTTGTGAGGTTCCTACCTCTTCAGGTCCTTCCATTTTTCCCCAAAAACTTTCACAGGACTCCTGGAGATCCTCCCATGCTTTTCTGCAAGTCCCAGCATACCTCCCAGAGGGCAGTTAATGTTAGACTCCTGCCTGCAAAGCATAGCAGAGCATCGTTACCTGTTTCTTAAAGGCAGTAACCATGCTTTTAATATTTTAAGATTTTTTTCATGTGCAGAGTTGAATTCAGCTTTCAAATTGGCATTTCCAATATATGTCTATATTAGCCAAACTACTGTTATAAATAAAGTACCACAATTTCAGCATTCAGATAAAATTTTAATTATCCTACCACAATATAATTTTATCTATCCCCATCGCTGGCATTCATCTGGTGTTTTAGACATTAACAATAATAACATAATAATGAAAAAAAGATAAAATGAGTCCAGATACTATTTTTTTTTTCTTGTTTGTATTTATTTGTTCATTAAGCTTCTAAGAAAGGGTGTCTGCAGCCCAAGCTGACCTTGAACTTGCAGTAATATTCTTGTGTCAGACTCTTGAGTGCGGGGAGTAAATTGCATATGTCATCATGTCCCCCTTTTTCTCATTTTGAATATTAAAAAATAATCATATTGTATTTAAAATAGAAGAAGTCACAATTATTTTCCAAAAAAAAAATGGGAACTGAATATCTATCTGGGTTTATCTGTCCTGTATTTTAATTAACTGACAAATATTTATTAGAAATTAAAAATTCATGTTACTTAGATGGCAACTACCTTCCAAAATGTCGTATTTTTTTCTTGTCAGATGATGCATTTTTCAAAGTGACAGAAACATGGTCTGCTAAGTATCTTCACATACTTTCTGAGCTTTCCCTTGTTTTGTTCTTTGGTCCATGGCCCTTTTGATGTAGCTGAAATGTGCCCTTCCACTCTAATTGTGGGTCAACCAACTGTGAACAACGGAGGTTAGAGAATATCCCACAGGCAGATCTTAGAAGCAGCTGTGTGCGTACACATGCATTCTCTTGTCCTCAACACTGCCATTAAAAACAAGAAAGAAGAATGTCTGGAGGATGAATGAAATGGAGAGCACAAGCCTTCCACCCCAGTTGCCGCTGCCGAGATTCTTCTACATCACGAGACAGACGCTGATGCTTAGACATGATAGCAAGCCCAGATGTGATCAGCAACACCACAAAGGTGGCCAACCGAGACACAGAGCAAAACGTGTACCCTGTCCTGTGTGGCCGAGCCTTCGTGGTTTCAACAGGACACCGCTAGAGCAACATGCGGCTGATGGCCTCAGCATGAATTAGGGTAAAGTCGGTTGAAGTCCCTAGGTGCATCCAGCGAAAGAAGCAATGATGAGGGTGTGAGGCAACTCGGTTACAAGATCTACCACCCTGTTGATCACCAGGCTTGAGTCAGATGACCTAGCTGGCTAGGAGGGTGTCCCCTTCCTGCCTTGGCGCTTCGTTTACACCTCCTGAAAAGCTGTGCTTTGTAGCAGAGGACATCCCTCTTGGAAAAAGGAAGGGTGTTCTTGGGTCAAGAGTAACTGAGCAGCTGTTCTTTTCTGCTGGAATCTGCAGACAAGCCCTGGAGATGTAATGATAATAAGAATGTTAGAAGTGAGCAAGAAAAACGACCTGAATGGAGCCAGGAAAGGAGTTAACAGGTGTTCATTAACATGTCTGACTATCCCTTGATGTTCTGAAAAATATTAGGGCATGATAAAAATACCGATTCTTATAGAGGGTAATATAAGATGTGTTTGACTATTTAAAGTAAGGAAAAAAGCTTAGTAGGCCAGGGGACTTGAGAATCTTGTGTTTTGTTGTTGTTGTTGTTTTTGTTTGTCTGGGCTGGGTGTGTAAATATTTATTTTCTTTTTTCATTTATGCATGTGTGTATCTATGTGAATGAATGTCACGTGTGTGTAGGTGCTAATCCAAGTGCTTCAACAAAAAGAGCAGGAATCATAGACTGCTTTTTCACTCAGAAACATTAAGTCATGAAAGGGCAGGCAGTATTTTATCTATTTTATTTCTCACAATATCTAATTCTGTGATTTCACATAAATTACTACAACACAGTCTGTTGGCCTGAGTTGGCTGATTACCAAACAAGTACTTTGTGCGTACTCTGAGCTGTGCATTAGCAGTCTCACTCAGGACCTTCCCAAATGCCACAACCAAATGTCTGAAACTGACACAGAAGCCCCCATTTATTGGTGTGTGGCCCATTTAAAAATTTAACAATTCAATTTTAGGTGAGTAAAAATTTAGTTTTGTCAGCCCAGATTTCCTACCACAGCAGTACAAAGACAATTTGAGAGAGATAAGCTGAAGATGAAAACTGAGAAAAAATGAAGGGTTGTGGGAAGACCACAGTGATTTTAACAGCAAAAAATCAAGAAAGCAACAGCAACAATAAATAATGTGGGCCATTAGGTAGAGGAGAAAGCAGAACCCTGGCCTGCCCTTTGGGGACCTTGGAAAGCTTATTGACTACCTCTGAGTTTCGTTTCCACTGATGGCTTAAGTGAGCCATAAAAAGAGAGTAAATGCCATGTCCCACTACACAGGAGGAATAAACCAAGACATATGTCTGAACATCGATTTGGACATCGTACAATATGGCAAGTGTTACCCTCATTATGATTGCCACACAATGAGAGAGAACTATTCTACATATAGAATGAACGGGGTGACTGAGGGAGGATCACCCCTGCCAGAAGAGCTACTGAAAGCTGATGGCTGCTGAGGGAGACTTTCATCCTTTGAGGATGTGGCCACTGTAAATTGATCTTGCCCCCACAGACGGCCACACGCCAGTCAAGTGTGTGGACAGCCCTAATTGGAGTCAAGAGGTATCAAGAACAAAAGATAAAAAAAGGACACGGAGCTGTGAGGGAGGAGGGATGGGCAACACTAGAGGGGATTGGAGGGATGGTGGTGAATGGATATGATCACTGTATAAAGGTAGAATACTTTCAAAAGAACAAAAATTACTAATTAAGAATTCCTATTCTCCCTTTGGCTTCAGACTTACTTGATTTTAACACACCTCCAACCCACTCAAAATAAATCTCTACAGTCCCCTGGTCATGCTGCAAAGAGACACACTAAGAAATATCCTCATGTCAACCCATGAGTCAGAGATATGGACTAGGTAAATTAAAGACCATTTTAAGTAACCTGAAATGATCTCATTTCTTAGTTCATGTACAATTTTCTTATTTACCTTGTTTTGCTAACCTGAGAAGTTTAAAAACAACAACAAAACCCAAATACATAATCTCATTGAAAATTCAGTAAACCAACCACAAAGGAGTGGAGAGAAATCCTTGCAGAGGGAAAAAAAAAAAAGCACCGATTCATAAGAGAATAGTCCTTCCTACTGGACCACATGAAGGAGAAAAGAAATAATATGAAAGAAACACTAAGGCAACACGATCACCTAGAATCACCACACAGAGTGAGGAAAACACTGTCCTCAACTCACATGCTCACACCCAACCCCAGTGTCACTGTGAACGAGGTCTGGAAGGTCTCTTATTTATGTACAGTGAGTACTACCAGCGTTCTTACAAGATCCCCCTAAAGATTTAGTTAGCTGAAGAGTTCTAGTTAAGAATAATAAACCCCAATCTTTTTTTTTTCTTAATATATTTTTTTTTCTGATTTCTGATGAGGGCATGTCTTAATTTGAAGAACAAACTGTGTTTCTTCCTTGAAGCTGAGGTCATTTGCACATCCAATTCGATGTTCACTGCAGGCCTCTGTAGCTTGTGGCATTTCCTTTTTACCTATGTATATATTCTCCAATGCCAGATCTCAGACACCAGCACTGTCGCATGAAAAATATCTTCTGCGTGCTCTTTGCGTCAGCATCCTTTACCGCCCCCTCCATAGCACCTACAGTGATGAAAGCTTACATAATCATGAAGTGGTTGCTTAGCAACTGAATTATCAAATATCTGCATCCCACCTCATCTATCTCAAAAGCTCCAGACAGCTAGTGCAGTATTTTTAGCTCACAAGAGAGAAGATGAAGGACCAGGTTGCTGATTCAGATGTATTTTGTATTTACCTCTACTTTTATATTCACCAGGTTTGTGTGAAAAATAAAAGTGTTCACAGATAAGGCAGCAGTAGGCATCTAAACAGACCATATGCCAAGGGAGAAATCCTGCTGCAGCCACCCAAAGCTATCTAGGCTATCGCTGGCAAAGAGCTTCCCCCAGAACATACAAAACTGACAGCCACCTGCTCCTTCTCGGCTGCCAGAGTGAAATATTTTATATTATACCAGATCAGTCACCAGCTCAGTGAATTACAGGTGAACTTCTGATACTCAGCCAATGCAGTGAAGGAAAAATTCTCAGGCAAGGGACTCTCCTGTGCCAAAAGCAATGAAAAGGGACTTCGGGAATCCTGTCAGTAAAGACCCGAAGTGCACATGTCAGAAATTCAGGTCCAGTGATTTACCAAGAGCCAGAAAAGAGTTATCTAGCTGTAAAAAAAAAAATAGATTGAAGGCAGGGACTTCCTGCTCAAATGATACATTACGTTAGGGGGATAGCACAGCATTTGTTTGCCTGAGTGTATGAGGTGTTGAGTATGTGGTATTGTTGTACAATCTGATTTTCTATCTTTAAGCTACGAAATTCATCTTTGTGGATGCTGGGTTCCTCAGTACCTAAAAGTCATTTCAGGGACGCTTGAGACAATCACATAGTATTTGTGAAACTTGACCTTATACAAATTATATGTATTACCAAATATTATTATTCAGTGGTCTAAACAGTCCCACTCTGTCAAGTCCCAAGAGGACTTACTTATCTGTATCTCCAAACATTAGAGCAGCCCACATTTGATGGAACTATGAAGTCAAATAAACTTTCAAACTTTAAACTATATCTAGGTCACATCAACTATTCAGATTCCTTGACATTCTCTCTTTTGGAAGGGTAACATACATTTTTAGCTGCATCAGTTGATGGAGGACAGTAATCACATATAACAAAAAGTTAAGAAACTGTTTATATTTCTTTCCAAAGCTCTAATATGAGCCTTCAAGACAGGGTCTAGCTTTTCTCTAAGAGTAGAGAGGAAGGGAATAAAACAAGGGAAGCTGATTGGAGCCTCAAGAAGTACACCTTTAAAGAAAGCCTCCAGTTGGAAGTTTTGGGGCCTTTTAGGTATAATATCATATCAACTGTAGTCACCAGTGGTCAAAATGCTGAGTACAAATGATTGCAGGGTGCCCGGAGCCATCTACAATACAACCCCTACACCTAAGTTTCAGGGAACATCCTGAAAGAGGGGATGAGAAGACTGTACGAGGCCAGGAAATCTTTGAGGTTGCAACGTTTAACTATGACAGAGGCCTCACTCCTGTACTCTCGACAATATAACTGCCAACACAGCACCTGAGCAACACCCATGCCAGATGCATGCCAACATGCATAGGGGAAATCTCATAGGTCCCCACTCCTAAATGGAGAGATACAGGCAATTAGCATTAAATAGACTCAACAGGTTGCATTTATAAATCTATTCATACATACACACATTTTGTATATTCATATATTCACACATTCATATATATATATATATATATATATATGAAAAGAGTTCATTAATTTGATAGAGGAAGGGACATGGAAGGAGTTGGAGAGAGAACAGGGGGATTTTGTAATATTTTAATAAATATAAAATAAAGAAGAAGGCTGCAGA
Organism: Psammomys obesus; assembly: GCF_907164565.1. Classification (NCBI taxonomy): domain Eukaryota; kingdom Metazoa; phylum Chordata; class Mammalia; order Rodentia; family Muridae; genus Psammomys; species Psammomys obesus. The sequence goes on from NW_026596085.1 coordinate 9,051,859, forward strand.
GTTAATTTCCACTGCTTACATTTCATCACTTAGCCATCAATAACCAATTTGGATTGGACCATCCATGCAGTTTATTTTGATGAGCCTGCAATTGTCACCACAGCAGGGCAGATGTGGGGAAACAAAAGCCTGGTGCTGGCTGGGGTCATCTAGCTCCCCGTTCTAAAGGAGCTTTTTAAAAACTCCTTTTGGGTCTTTTTGCCAAGCCAATCCATGCTTGCTGGAGGTTGCTTGTTGCCTCTGGCCGGCCCTGGTCTGCAGCCTCTTCCTTGCCTGGTGTTGGAGGTTCATTCATCTAATCTCAAAAACAGTCAAATATAAACATCCGTCTTCAACAGCTGTTCTGCTGGTTCCTATGTGAAGGTTTGTTTTTAACTTTTCTGGTGTGTGGTGTGTGTGTGTGTGTGTGTGTGTGTGTGTGTGTGTGTGTGTGTCCGCGCACATGTGTAGGTGAGAGAAGTTTCAACACAATTCAATCATTTTATGTTGCACATTTCCTCCTCTCTATCCCAGCTTCATTTACTCCCCACTGAATCCAGACTTGTTTCACGCTCATTTGTCGCTGCTCTTTGCAGAAAAGCTGCTACTGTTTTCAGCTGCTTATATGAGAGGAACAGGTCTTTAAACGAGAACTGAGGCCCGTGTGACAAAGACCTGGACTTTGGTGATGAGTTTTGTAAAGAATGTGGCTGGTGGAATTTGGTGAGCCCGTGGGGAAGGTATACAAATGGAGGAAGGAAAAGGTCACAAACAACAATTCAGATACAAGAATGCAAGCGACAGGATTTGTTTGTTTGTTTGTTTGTTTAGCGGGTGTTCTCTATAATGCTGGGCTGTTGCAGGGTTGAAGAAAAGAATCACCCTGGACAACATGGGTGAGCTTTGAATAACTGTGAAGTGTGGTGAGCCAGTGGATCCTGGGGGCAGCAGAAGTAATCCGATTCAGAGAGCCTCAGAGCTGGGGTTGTCAGGGCTGGGGAGAGAAGAAAGGAAAGTTACTCTTGATGAGTACAGAGCCTAGCAACATGGAGAAGCACAGGACAAGGATGATGGTGGCGGTCGCTCAGAATGCGAAAGGACTTGACGGCCCTCAACTGTACATTTTGAAATGACATCAATGGTAAAATTTTCACTGTGTTGTATAAATTTTATCACAACAAAATATATTCACCTGAATAAAGGCCACAAAGAAGGAAACTGATTAAGGCAGTACAGTTGGAAGATATAAGGGGGGAAAAAAGACAATTTACAGGATAAAAACTTTTTTCCTTAAAATGCATAAAGAAGTCGGGAAAATAGTGCCCCCTTGTGGACGTCTTTGGGGTTTGATGAATAATCCGAGATGTCTCTCTGAAATGACAGTGGTTCAGAAACAAAGACTCCACGCAGCTTTTAATATAGACAGACACCTACCTTGTCCATCTTGATAACAAGAGCCTCATACACTTCCCACACGCCATTGATCCCGTCTCAGAAGAAGGGTACAGTCTTGTGACAAGATTGCTTTCTCTTTGTTTAACCAACAATGCCAAGGGACTACTGATCCATTGGAAAGCTTGGCAAAGCCAAAGCTCCACAGCTCTTACGTTCCTGTGGCCTAGGATGTTTGAGTGTGTGTCCAGTCTCAACAGGAAGGTTGATAAAAGTTTCATCTGGAGTGCTGGGAGGTGAAGGTGCTTTGAGAAGTGGTCTTGTTTTCTTTTGCCACTTCATTTTGTTCTGTTCTCAGGAGAAACTTTTTTCCTCTTACTTCCACCCAATTTTGATACTAATAGTCAATACAAAATTGAAAAAATAAATATCTATTGGATAATCACATGCTGGTATAATATTCTCCCACAGGATATATTTTTTTGGATATTTTTTATTAATTACATTTTATTCACTTTGTATTCCCCCCCATAAGCCCCTCCCTTCTCCCCTCCCAATCCACCCTCCCCCTTCTTCATGCATGCCCCTCCCCAAGTCCACTGATAGGGGAGGTCCTCCTCTCCTTCCTTCTGATCTTACTCTATCAGATCACATCAGGAATGGCTGCATTGTCATCTTCTGTGGCCTGGTAAGGCTGTTCTCCCCTCAGGAGGAGGTGATTAAAGAGCAGGCCAATCAAATTATGTCAGAGACAGTGCCTCTTCCCATTACTATGTAACCCACTTAGACACTAAACTGCCATGGACTACATCTGTGCAGGGGTTCTAGGATATCTCCATGCCTGGTACTTGGTTGGAGTATGAGTCTCTGAAAAGACCCCTGTGTTCAAATTTTCTGGTTCTGTTGCTCTCCTTGTGAGGTTCCTGTTCTCTCCAGCTCTTACTATTTCCCACTTCTTTCATAAGATTCCATGCACTCTGCCCAACAGTTGGCCATTAAGTCTCAGCATCTGCTTTGATAATCTACAGGGCAGAGCCTTTCAGAGGCCTATATGGCAGGTTCCTAGGTTGTTTTCTGTTTTCTTCTTCTTCTGATGTCTATCCTCTTTGACTTTCTGGATGGGGATTGAGCATTTTAGTCAGGGTCCTCTCTCTTAATTAGTTTCTTTAGATGTACAGATTTTAGTAGGTTTATTCTATGTTATATGCCTATATGAGTGAGTATATACCGTGTGTGTCTTTCTGCTTCTGGGACAGCTCACTCAGAATGATCCTTTCCAGGTCCCACCATTTACCTGCAAATTTCATGATTTCCTTATTTTTTATTGCTGAGTAATACTCCATTGTGTAGATATACCACAATTTCTGCATCCATTCTTCAGTTGAGGGGCATCTGGGCTATTTCAGCTTCTGGCTATTACAAATAAGGCTGCTACAAACATGGTTGAGCAAATGTCGTTATTGTGTACTTGAGCCTCTTTTGGATATATGCCTAGGAGTGGTATGGCTGGATCTTGAGGAATCGCTTTTCCTAGTTATCTGAGAAAGCACCAGATTGATTTCCAGAATGGTTGTACAAGTTTACATTCCCACCAGCAATGGAGGAGGGTTCCCCTTTCTCCACAAATTCTCCAACATGTATTGTCACTTGAGTTTTTCATCTTGGCCATTCTGATGGGTGTAAGGTGAAATCTCAGGGTCATTTTCATTTGCATTTCCCTGATGGCTAATGAGGTTGAGCATTTTTAATGGCTCACTTAAAAACCCTAGAAAAAGAAGAAGCAGACACACCAAAAAGGAGTAGACAGCTGGAAATAATCAAACTCAGGGCTGAAATCAATCAGTTAGAAACAAATAAAACAATTCGAAAAATCAATGAAACCAAGAGCTGGTTCTTTGAGAAAATCAACAAGATCGACAAACCCTTAGCCAAGCTAACTAAAAGGCAGAGAGACACCATCCAAATCAACAAAATCAGAAATGAAAAGGGGGACATAACTACAGACACTGAGGAAATCCAAACAATCATTAGAACTTACTTCAAAAGTCTATATGCAACAAAATTTGAAAATCTAAATGAAATGGACAATTTTCTTGATCGTTTCGACTTACTAAAGCTGAATCAGGACCAGGTAAATCAATTAAATAGTCCTATATGCCCCAAGGAAATAGAAGTGGTCATCGAAAGTCCCCCATCCAAAAAAAGCCCAGGACCAGATAGTTTCAGCGCAGAATTCTACCAGACCTTCAAAGAAGAACTAACTCTAGTTCTCTTCAAACTATTCCACAAAATAGAAACAGAAGGAACATTACCAAACTCATTCTATGAAGTTTGGTACCTAAACCTTGGTACCTAAACCTCACAAAACTCAACAAAGAAAGAGAATTTCAGTATATATTCTTAACACTTGTATTTCAAGTGGATTTTCGATGGTGGTATAACTGTTCCTTTGTACTAACCTAAGAAGTCTGCTCACCTCATTTAGAGGCTATGGGAAATGATGGAAAAGTTTTTCCAGGTAATTGACAGAATGAGCTGGAAAGCAAGATCAAACTTTTGATTTTAGGTGTTGATTGCAGGTAATTACCGAATGGCTACGCCAAAGAAAAAGACAAGTTCTAAGTAAAAATTATTTCAGTTGGATATTTTTTAAGGCAACTGTGATTTCACAGGGGAAATGACATAGGATTCAATTAAATTTTCCATTGCCAAGTGGAAAGATTAATTGCACCTGCTATCAGCCTTCACCTGGCCTGGAAAAGGTTACAAGGTCCAAAAGTCTCATTAAAAGTACCGTTCAGTTCACATTGAATCTTTTTGCAGTTGTGTCTCTGTCTTCTTAGGATCTGGAACTCAGGCATCATAATTGCAAGTAGCTAAAGTGCTCTGTAGCTGTCGTTCTGAGATGCTTTAAAGACCACGAACTATTTGCTGATAACATTATTATGATCCTTCCTTAACAGGTCAAACCTTTTCCAGTTGTAACCATTTGAGACTTTTAGAAACTTTACTTTGAAATACTTTAACTTTTATGGAAAATCTAAAAAACAGAATAGATAATTCAGTGTAGACTTAACCTGTGTCCCCTCATGTTAATGCCTATGTTAAACCTGGAAAAATTACCCAGCTAATACTGGCCCACCACTATGAACCAAAGTCCAAAGCTTATTCAGGTTTCAGCAGTGTTTCCTCAAAGGTTTGTTTTCCACAGCAGATGCTAGGACACCTCACTGTGTGAACTCATCTCCTTAGTCTGCTTTGTCTGTGAGCTTATCCATCCTTACTTTCTTTTGTTTGTTTTATCACCTTGCCAATGCTGAGAAATACACACTTTGCAGGAAGTTCAGGAATGTAGTATTGTCTGACATGCTGCTTTTGGTTAGACTGGAGTTATGGGATGTTGCTTAGAATATTTAAAAGGCAAAGGGCCCTTTTCCCATATGTGTTAAGGAGGTTTGTGATGTCAACATAACTCATCCCAGTTGATGGTGAGGGTAATCTTGACTGCTACGTTAAGGCAATGTCTTCTAGGTTTACCAGTGTAAGATTTGATTTGAACCCCTGCCCCCACTGTTCTTTTAGAGAGATCAATGTGTCAAGCTTGCATTCAGAGTGAAAAGGGGCGGTGAGATTTAAGCCCTATTTTTCTGGAGAAGTGTTACATGAAATCCTTGTATAGGAAATTTAGCACATACCTGTAACCTCAGCACTTGGGAAGCCAATGCAGGAGTGTGCTGAGTTTGAGGCCAGCCTCCGCTACATAATGAGCTCCAGGCCAGCTTAGCCTGGGTTTGCCCTGGAGCAGTTTTTGCCCTGTGGCTCTCCACCCTTTTGAGGGTTGCACATCAGGTCTTTACATCACAATATGAAACAGTAGCAAAAGCACAGTTCTGATGTAGCAACAAAATAACTTTCTGGTTGGGGACCATTACAATGTGAAGAATTGTATTAAAAGTTCGCAGCATTAGGAGGGTCGAGAACCACTGATCTTGAGTGTCATGGTGCCTAAGCAGCAGGAAGAACTGTACTCATGTCTGCGCTTACATCTCTCCATCCATAAGGAGAAGATAGACAGATGGATAGATGGGTGTTTCTGAGAATATAGGTGGGGATTCATGCTGACATCTCCCACACTAATCCAGCACCACTGGTTTAATTAGAACAACTAGATTAGAACCTTTGTGAGGCATTTTAAAATCTTGACATTTGCTTCCTCCTATTAACTGTCTCTTGGTGACATGTTCCGGACTTGGACTTGTCAATAGTGAGCCCCGATCCACTGCTGCAGTGTATAATGATGTTGCTGTATAATTATCTGTTGGTTGAGCAAAGTTCCTTGACCTGTGGGTCAGGCAGACACAGCTGATTGTTTACCTACCATTTTAGTCATCTGGTCCCCTTTCCCAAAGTTTCAGTGCTAATGAAAATGGGAGATTTAACTAAATGCTCCTCCCTAGGGTCTCTTTAATCTAGGGTTTCTCCACATTATTCTATTTCCCCAAACCAAACATATCATTGCTCTTTGTTTTCTTCTTTTTTTCTTCCAAATAAGATGTGCACATGATACCCAGAGGTGGAACTTCCGTGTTGTACAGCCACCACCATGATATCATATACCAGGAGAATAACACGGGAGAAAATGGACAGATCTCTTTAAAAATACCCCAGCCTAAGACTACTCGCCCTAGACCTCTGATGTTGATTTGCATACATCCCTCTTGATAGCTTTGGGTTATACCTACCAAAACTGTCCCTTTTGCGTCATCTCTGTTTTTCACTGTTTAGCATCTTTTGATAACAGTCTATCAAATGGTCAGATCCTTAAAGGGTCTTAAAGTGAACTCATTTGTCTTTTCCTTTGTAACTTGATTGTTTCTTTTTGGGAAAAAAAATATGTGTTCTAGTGTTCAAAAATTTTCACGTCGATGGCCTTATAAAGAGTTTATTGAAACCATTAGTGACTACACACACCTATACTCCCAGTATTTATGAAAATGAGACTAGAAGATCAGGAGTTCAAGACCATCTTGGACCATATAGTGATACTTTGCCTCAGGAAAAGATGTTAATAGAATTCTCTAATCCTCCAATAACTACTTCGTGTTGGGCAAATATTTAGTCAAGATAGCTCCAAGAATCCCTATGTCCAATAGTTACACTCCTGTGTAATGCACCCCTCATAGAATACAGATAGTATTCCATTTTGCTTTTGTGTTTCTGTGACATAACAGTGACAAAGTAAACAGTTTGGGGAGGAAAGAGTTACATTCTGGGTTACAATCCATGATTGAGAAAGCCGAGACAGGAGCTCAAACAGGAAGCTGGGTTTGGGATCTGAAGCAGATGATCACTGGAGGATCACTGCTTACTGGCTGAGTCTTTTACTTGCGTTCAGCTCCCATTCCTTTATAAGTCAAGCCCTCCTGCCCCCCAGACTGTGCCACCCATTGGCTGGCATCATACATCAATAATCAAGAAAATGCTCCCACAAGATTTCCCTACAGGCCAATCCAATAAAGACAATTCATTTAAGGTTCCCTCTACCCATGTGTGCCTAGCTGACAACCAAGATATATATATATGTATATATATACACATATATACATATATGTGTGTATATATGTGTATACATGTATGTATATGTCAGAATATAAAAATCATGTTTGACCTCTGAGCTAAGGTAATAGAAGATATACAATATCAGCCTGCGATTCAATGGAAAATATAAATAGAAATGTTTTAAAGAATCTTATCAGGTTCTTACTCATAAGCTTCCATCCCCTGGTACATGGAATTTCTAAGTATTTTTACAGGCTTAGTGCCAGACGTCTCCTTTCAACTGCTTTGTTAAAAGCCTCTTAGGCTCTTTGGCAATTTAATAACTTTTGTTTATTTTTTTCAAAATCTTTGGAAGAAATTGTGTTGGAACTGGGCCAAGAGCTCGTGCATCATCTCCTGCGGGTAAAACTGAAGCTTGCAAAAGGAAAACGATTCAAGCAGATGTCCGTCACGGAACTGCCAGGAAGAGTGCTAGGAACCACAGACATCCAATCTATGCTTGGAAATCTCTTCCCCGCTCAAGAGTCTTTGGGAGCAGTACTCAGACATTTGGAAGCATTTAAAAGAATTTCCTGAATTTCTTTTAGATCCTTTCGAATTCTGTTGCTATGAATTCTGTGGGGAACAAGGGACTCCATACACAGGCCTTCACTTTTATCTTTGAGCAGCTCGTGTGTAAGGACACAGTCTCTCTGTAACTCAGTCACGGCTTATTTCTCCCCGTATCCTTCAGATTTTCTGATCACCTGTAATATACAGCGTGGCCTGCGTGTAATAAACTTTTTAACATTACCCTGCTATGTGAACCCAGTTTTCATAGGACTCTGTTTACTCCCCTGGGAGAAATGCCTCTGCCACCCCAAGTGTGCGAGTGACCTCCGCCCATACCAGTCAGCTTAGTGATCTCAGCCGCATTATGCTCATAGCTCCCATTTGGCCAAGACACCTTCAGTATACCGAGTATATGTGGTAATAGTAAGGAGAGTCTGTATGTTTTTCATTGTTTTTCTGTCCCTGCTTCGAATCCTGAGCTCTGCTGGGGTAAAAGATTCACAGAATTCCAGTAACACAGTCACTCTGGAGCCAGCATCACCTACAGTGCTCTGGCCCCGAATCTAGAACTCTGAATTTCAGTTCCTCACAAAGGCTGTTCACTATTTGTATGCCCTAAACAGGGATAAGAGTAAAGCACAGAGAACATACCTACGCTGGAGAACCACGAGGTCCTGGTGAAGTGCTCAAGAGGCTGGCTCCTGATGCCAGGGTAACCATAGCTCAAACCGAAAGCACAAGGGGAAACCACATGCTCTCCCCCACTCTCCCTCCTTATTGCCCAGGATACTAAAAGTATCTGGAGAGAAAGCACAAAAACAAGATTTCTGTAACCTCTCAGAATATAGAGAGGTAGACTGTTACAAGCTGCCAGCACAGCGAACGTTGCGCAATAAGCAATGGAAAGATGTTTGCATTCTTTGAAACAGGCTTATCATGGGCAGAGAGAGGTGGTCCCGTTAAATGTTCAGTCTCTTTGTAACCTGGTCGCCTTCCTATTCAGCTGTTGCAAACTCCTGTCCCATTGGTACAAGAGGAAAACAACGGACAGACAAACCATTGAGACAGGAAATGAAAAGATTAAAACACGTCACAAAACAACATCATTTCAATTAGGAGGAGCCTCTCAAAGCATTGCTGTCCCCAAAGAGGAGAGTACGCCTCTTGCTCTGCAATCACCATCCCCACTTAGTAACAACTGGAAAGACAAATTTACACAACAGGTAAATTTATCCTGGGGGCAGGGCGAGCTGTCACCCCCACCACCATATTCAACATAAGGTAAGCGATCGTTCATGCTCGCACGGTACTAAGAGATTTGTGAACCATCTGCCTCCACTGTGGGTTCAGCTGCAATTGGTTCTCCGCTGTTGCTAATTGTGCTTCCAGATATAATGAAACTGTTCTTGGCCCCATTAGATGGTTACAGGGATGGGGCAAAGATATTTATCCAAAATTGTCTCATGGGTCCTTGGAAATAGAGCTATGATCAAACTAAAAGAAATAATGTAAGCTTTTGATACTTTTGAAAACCCAACTTTTATATTTGATATAGAATTGTATTTTTACAAATTTTTTAATTTTAATTTTTTCCCACTTATTCATTATATATCCTGATTGAAGCCCCCTCCCTCAACTCCCCCCAGTTCCACCCGCCCTCCCACGTCCCTCCATCCCCTTCCCCTAGTCCACTGAAAGGGGGAGTTCTCCATCATTGCAATCTGCCCATAGCTTGTTAAGTCTCATCAAGACTGCCTGAATCCTCTTCCTCCGAGGCCTCGAAAGGCCCATCGCCAGGGGCGGGTGATCAAAGATCGGTCAACCAAGTTCATGTTCTTACAAAATTTAAGAAGGGTGATACAGATAAATTTTATGCTCACGTGACTTTATAATAGCAGACTTTTTATTCAGATTCACTGTTACTGCTAATCAATAAAATCTGGGTTATAGATGCCATGAGAAAAACTTAATTTTATGTTCAGGAGGGACAATCTGTTTATCATATACTTTCAAAAAATGTTTTGCTTGGATCGTTAATAACCGGTAATGACCTTGTGAGGATACAGGTGATCCAGTTATGAGATCATGCAGTCTCCCCCGTTGCCTTTTGGGGGAAGGTTCATTACCCAGGTGTTGACCGCACTGACAACGACCATGCACCCCCTGAATGGACTGGGCAGGGAAATACATCTTCATCCTTAAGTAAAGCTTTGCTTTCTGGCTGGGCCTTCCTGTGTCAGCACACAGCCTTTCGGGCACTGCGAGTCAAGTTCTCAAGGTATTGCTCCATAAGCAGTTACGCACGTTCACAGAGCAGAGAAAGGATGAACACACACATGCCTTTGCTCAGATAACTTTTTACTTTCTAATATGTTCTGGGTCCCAAACCCAGAGAATGGAACTACTCACAATCTCTCTGAGTCTTTCCACATCAATTATTAAGATAATCCCAACAGACAAGCCCACAGGCTAACCCGAGCTGACCTAGGCAGTCTTTCCTGGAGCCTCTCTTCCCAGGTGACTGTAGGTTGTGTCAAATTGGCAATTAGAGGTAGCCATCACAGTGCATACACAGGAGCAATAAGTGCTTTTTAGCTGCCGCCTGGAGTCTGTTATTTTGGTTGGTATATATGAAAAAAACACCTATTTTTCTTGGATATTTGGCAGTATATCTGGAGTATTGAAAGGGGAACATGTTTTTATATCCTCAGATAATTCTTTTTATATATCAAAATTGGAAAGATGATCATTCTTCTTAAAGGATAGTTACATGGTGTGTGTAAATTTCACATTAATAATCATTTGCTATTATATGAAAATCCATCGATTTTTCTCCCATGTGAGTAATGATTTAGTAGCATTATTACTGTATACATTCCATTGAAATTTGCAGATCTCCTGAATGTTGCCACAGTACAGTATGTACTTCCATAAGTACTTTCATAGATGCTGAGAAACATTATATCCATGCTGGCAAACAGACTTTTCCCTCTCCCTTGAAAAACTTAAATTTTATCCCTGACAGCAAATTGCCTGTTATTTTTCTTAAAATAAAATCGCTTTGTACATATTGAGAAAAGGTTTGCCAAACAGCCGAATCTGAAAACCCACCCCCATGCTGGGGCTAACTCCCGGATGTTGAGTATGCTAGGCGAGTGCCCTACTGCTGAGCTACAGTACAGCCCACCACCCTTTAAAACACTGTTTCTCAACCTGTGCGGCACGACCCTTTCACAGGGGCTGCCTCAGAAGCGTACAGTTCGTAACAGCAGTAACATGATAGCTTTGAAGTAGCAACAAAAAATAAATTTATGGTTGGGGGTCATCACAGCATAAGGAAATATTTAAAAGTATTGCAGCATTAGGAAAGTTGAGAACCACTGCTTTAGGTACTGTTTTATGAAGGAATTTCATAATTCATAAAGTGAATTTACATTTTATGTAAATGTACATTCCATTCACAGAGTGCATCTCTTTAGCAAACCATAATACTCTATCAAGCCTTAGAATGTCTATTTTTTCATTTGCTACATAGAACAATTAACAAAACATCCTCAAGGACAGCATTTGTACTAACTTCTCTATCAGGGATACGCTAGAAGAAAGAGACTTTACTTCTGGCAGTGAGTTTGTGCTCCTGAAGACTACAGTAGCTACCACAATCATCTGTGGAGTTTCTGGCTCAGGTTCCAGCAGCCACCCTTGGCTTAGCAAGAACACACATATCAATATTGCAAGAGGTAAGTGTTGTCCTTCTTGCCTTGAGAACGGGCTTGATGCTGTGATTCTCTGGAAGTTTCTTAAACATCCTCTGACCACGCACTGATGAAATTCTGGAAGAATTAATTTAAATGATCATATTAAAAAAATAGATGAGGCTCTTTTGAGGAATACTGAAGTTTGGAAGTATAACTTATTGAATATTTTAAAAATATATAGCTATGGAAATTAAATAATGAAAGCTCAACAAACGAGCTAAAACGTTTAGAACCCCATCCACATGCACTTTGACACAGCTGGTTAGTTATCCCAGCGGAGTCAATAGATAAGGTGGATAGCAATTGAGGAAGACTCCTGGTGAACTTCATAGCTTCAGCTGTGTGTACACATGTGCAGGCTCAGCTGTAAGCATGCACGCAACCACACACATACACTAAAAACACAGAGATCCATTGAGTGTCTTGTTAATCCCTGCCCGTACTACAAATGACACTAAGTAATTAAACAGAAAATTCAAACACATGATCAAATCTGCAAAGCGAGTTCCATTATTAAAGAAAAGCCACAGTTCTAATAAAAAATATTCTCTCGAGGTTAACACCTCGCTGATGCATTTACAACATGATACCTCAACATTCTGTTCTTATTAGTCCTCATTGATAGGTATTTTGATTTGATTTTGATTTGTATAGGGGTGTAAGTTGTGGGGGTGGCTGAGTAGGGGGCTCTGGGTGCCATAGCATGTGTGTTCAGGGGACACTTTCAGGGAAATCAGTTCTCTAATTCCACCACGTGGGTCCCAGCCATCCAACTTGGATAAGCAAGGTTGGCATCAAGTGCCTTAATCTGCTGAGCTAGCTCACCAGGCCAGACACAGGAATGTGCTACATTTAAAACAATGACCTCCCCAAGTATCTTAACAAAGGGTAGTAGAAGTAGCTAGGAACAGTTTTGTTTTGTTATTTCCTATGATGTACACAGATGCTCCTGAAGCCTCAACTGCTTTTTCATTCCAACTTCAAAGCTAGTGTTTTACTATTTGTATCTTCTTTTCACCACAATGCTTCCCAGACTACACAACATTGCATTCTCTCACAGCGGTCCTTTCATTGTGACAAATCACATACACACTATAAAGTTCCACCTTAACTTTTTATGCCAAGTGTACAATTCAGTGGTCCTGAGTACATTTGCATCAATTATGGCAGCCATTGGAGCAAATAAATAGAAAATTCAAACACAGGATCAAACCTGCAACAAGATTTCTAGTATTAAAGAAAAGCCTTAATTCTAATAAAAAATATTAACCCTAGGTTAACACACTGATAAATTTATAACATGATAATTTGTGGGACATATTTTACAATATATTTCAACAATGATTCCTTTTATAACCCAAGGATTTTCTCTTGAGATTTCACAGCAAAAATAGTCGTTCATTGATCACAAGACAGACTGCATACTGAGTATATTAAATGTTAGGCTTGTTATTCTGGTTTCACTTAGACATTTCATAAATCTTATACAGATGTTGATAAGATAGCAGTTGTGGCAAAGAATGAATTTTAATCGAGATAAAAAATAACAGTTTCTTTAATGTGTAATATTATTAATGGCTTCTTGGGAATTTTAAAAGCTGTCACAAGACATTTTAAACAAAATCATTGTAAACACAGCTCTCTCTGTTAGCTATCCACATTTCTCCTGCTTCATTCTTCCCAGGGACTCTTCCTCATTGGCCTCTTTTTCAGAGTCACTGTTTCCCATGTATTCAACTTCTACAAACATCCATAACTGGACAGCACATCTCAAACTCAACTTCATTGTTTTCTCCTATCTACCTCTACTGTCCTTTTATTGTCATTTTTGCTTCTCTTTTTTCTTTCATTACATATACAACATTTATTTATTTAATTTATATTATTTTATTACATTAATTAAAATTAATATTCACCTGTATTTACAGACTTACACTATTTGGAGTTTTGAGCCATAGCTGGCTGTGATTAAAGGTGTGTGCCACCATGCCAGACTCATTATGTTTTAGAGGGTAGTGGGCATGAATCCAGCATTCTGCCACTGTGCTATGTGCTCAGCCCTTCCGTGATGCTTCCTGTTACGGTACCGACCGCTACTGTTGTCTCCTTCTTGGAGCAAAACAACAAATTCCAATTCATGAGTTGCTTCCCCATGCCAGATAACTCAAACAAGCTCCATATTTGACTGTGAGGATTATCCCATGAAGGTCATAATTTTCTCCATTTTCTTCTTTCTTCCCTTCTGCTCTGGTTACTTTTGTGTTACAAATAATAATAATAATAATAAAAGAAATACCTGATAGAAACAGCAGAAGAGAGGAAAGAGTTATTTTACTTGAAAACCGAGTTTCAGTCTGTCATAGGAGGAAGGCATGGTTGAAGGATAGCATGAAGGAAGGAAGACATGGTGGAAGGAAGACATGGTCCAACGACTGTCTTCAGAGGGCAGAGTATGAGGCAGAGCTGTTGCTGCAGCATTGGATTAAGAAGCAGAGCGCGATATTGCAGCTGTGCTGTGCTTGAAAGACTCACCCCCTAGTGACCTCCTACCCACTAGACCCAATGGCTTAAAGGCGCCAGAGCTTGCCAGCGCAGCACCATGACCTGGGGGGCCAGACATTGAAAATGTGAGCTTGGGGAGACACTTCAGTCTCAGGCCCTAACAGCGTGTTTTTCTCTGGCACTTTTAGCTCTTACAGGCTTCCTGCTTTGACCCTGGGCTTCTATCCTCAACCTGATACCTTTTCCACCAGCACTTTCATATTCCAGAAAGAAATCAATAAAATTCTGTTGTCTCATCTTTTATAGTCCCAGCTAGACTTCAGTCTTTTGTTTGTTTCATGCTTTAAGTACTAGGCCTCAAATGCAGCATGTAGAAACAAGCTAGGCAAGCCCTCTCAGCTCCTCTCAGTCTCCCGCCTTTACAGCCTTTACAGCAACATTTACAGCCAAACTTCTTGAAGGAGAAATCAAAATCCCGTCTCAATTTTGTTACTGGAATCATGTTGCTTTGACCTAAAAGACTTGTGCTAAAGTCATTAAGGCCGATGTATGTGTCTGCTCCCTTACCTGCCTTCTAACCGTGGTGATTTTAGTGGATCTTCACCCTTCACGCTTCTCTATGGCTGGCGGAACATAGCTCTCTGTCAACTAACCACATCTGTCTGTGCTTTGCTTGCCCTGGGACCTCTGTCTTATTGGCCCTCTTCTCAAGTCATACTGATTTGCTATCTTATTTTCCAGTTTCCTTTCTCAGTACTCACCACTCTCTCCAGACAAGCAAAACTCTCTTTCTTAGGACATCTTCCTCACTTTTCCATGATCTACTCAACAAACTGTTAGGCCCAAAGCTGCTCCTCAAAATGGTAGATACCCATGTCCTGAAAGGAAGAACTCTGGCTGGATAAACAGAAGCCTAAGGCTGTTTACTAGACAAGTCGGTCTCCTAAATGTTTTGTTGTTGTTCTTGTTTTAATCAGAAACCTCCCTTAATCCACCACCAAAAATCAACTACCTTTGGCAAGGCCATCAAGTTTCTGGTCAGTGTGAACAGCCTGAGTCACCTCAGTTCAAAGACTCTCCCCCAACACCCATCCTACTGACCATTAGATAAGATCTACTTGCTTTTCCTCCATTTTGCTTCTTTTTGTTTCAGCCCCCACACCACACCACCAATGATAGGATAAAATGAAGGAATGGTGGGGTACCTTTGGCAGGTGTGCCAAGGGGTACCCCTAAGAAATTATGCCATGCAACAGATCTAATGTAAGAAGTTTATTGGGTGAAAGGTCAACATGAGAGAGACAGAGGAGAGAGAGAGAGAGACAGGGACAGAGACAGACAGAGAGAGAATAAGAAAGAAAGCGATTCTCAGGCGGCTGCAAGCCCTTTTATGCACAGCACACACCTGAGGTGCCTGGTAGCTCCAGGTCATGACATAAGCTACTGCTAGGTCCCTGAGAGCAGGCCAGCAGGGATTCCTGTATGCTAGGACATAGCTTGCCTAGTTGTTCCCCAATAACCGCTCTTTGTCAACCCATGGAGTAATCCAGTTGGGTGGCTTCAGTAAGCCCTTTCCTTCAATAACCCGTCATTTACCCCCATAAATTATTTTTCATTCTATCTCACCTCCCAGTCAAACCTTAGGTCAATTTAGGTTTTCCTTCTTTATCTGTCTACCTGAAGATGTCTCTTCTTTACTTTGCTATTTTTCAGCTTTTGCCCAGATTATCCTTGGGAGACTCTGGCAGACCATGGAGGATTACCATCTGCCATCTTGGTTCTTCCAAAAAGCACTTATAGGAAGATGTCTTTCATAAGAGGACACTGAAGTGGGCATTTCCAGGTGTTAGGATGATGTTTCACTCTCATTTCTCTCTTATTCTTGAAATGGAGCCTTTGGAACCTATGAATTTACTCCTTGATGGTATCTAGAATTAATTAAATGTCTTGATATTTAATTCTCAGAATGTGATAGAAGGCCTTGGTCACAAGACAGGATTCCTACAAATGACCCAGAAAGGAATGTTTGTAGAGATAAGCTGTGCAGCTTGAAGCAGAAAATTCAAGGTCAGAAATAATTCTGAACCACCCTAGCACCCTGCAGCTGCATCCTAAGCCCAAGGAAAGATAGACTGCAGAACCACTGTAGCCCCAGTAACACACACAATAACCGCATCACAACCTTATAAAGAGTCACCGCCAGCTTCCATGCCCTTCCACGGGCTTCCCTTTACTCACAGGCTCCTCTTTTCCCACAGGAAAAAGGAGTCTGTCTGTCTGTCTTTTGCTGTTTGAAATAAACACTCTCTAGTAGTCTCTAGTCTCTTTTCTCCCTCTGCCTCTCTACGATGCTTCAGACATCTGAAAGTCCTCCAAGGATACAAGCATAAGAGAAGTTAAGTTTTAACATTCTGTGCGCCTGATGTGCCTTCATTCATGATTACTCTTAATTGATGGGCTCACAGATAAAGGCTAGGTAATTGAATAATTACCCAGCGATTAGCAAATAACTTGTTAATTGGCTCCTCCTATGGGTCAGGCACTGTAATCATGACATACAGTAGGACAAAACCAAGGGTACACCTACTATGTTACAACCACACAAAATCCCTTGGAGTGGTCTCCATTCTGTTTAAAAGCGTGACCAATTTTGTCCCCTTTTGCTTGTTACATATATATTCTTAATGTGTATATGATAGTTCAAATATGGATGGAATAATATATATAATATCAATAGCTGGGTACACCTCAACTTTGAAATCTATTTTCAGCATAGATGAGTCACTCTGACCTCCGAGAAAGGAGCAGGAAATGAGTCTTGTTTTACCTCAGCACAGGAGAGCAGAAAAACGCTGTAGCTGGAAGACAGAAAATCAGCAGCAAAAAGGCAGAGAAGGCTGTTTTCATACACTCATCATCACATGATTTGCAAGCATCTCATATATATATTTATAACTTATATAAAATATATATTAGCAACACACATCTGTATGTAAATACACATACATATAGACAGGAACATATTGATCTTTAAAGTGTTACTTGAATGTTAAAAATTCAACATAACAAAAGATTAAATTTCTTAAATAATTAATGGACAATAGAAAGAAAGAGAAGGAAAGAAGAAGAAAGGCAGAGGGAAGGAGGGTAGAAGGAAGGAAGGAAAAGAGGGATAAAGTTGCAATTAGGATTTTTAAACTTTTTCCATTTGGTACTTTTTTGTTTGTTTGTTCAAGAAATTTCTATCCAATCCCATGGCATGTATATGAAACATACACAAATCTAGTATTTACTAACAATAAGCAATAAAAAGAATATTTTTATGATTATTGAGCATACATATATTTCTACCACTTATTAAAGATGAAAACAGTCTGAATACTGATAAGATAGCTGTGATGGTTTACTGTTTTAGAAGGAACTAAATCTTGGCTGAGCACTTGCCATGTCAGAATATGAAGCATCTTCAACATTTTCCAGAGGTGATTGATATTTTGATTGTGTCTCATCAATGTTAAGATCATCACTTTGAACACCAATTTGTAGCACAAAACAGTAGCAGTACATTTAGTGCCATTTCAGAAATTGTTGGAAATTCTGTCCTAATTGCAAGCCAAAATCCATTTAAAGATGTGTGTGTGTGTGTGTGTGTGACTGAAGTGAGCATCTCAAATATCAATTTTTAAAAAACCTGACACTATCACACAATACAATCAAAAGACTCCAAGTTTAACCCTTAAATGCTGAGAAAGACAGTAGGAAAATATTAAAAGTCTTATTTCTTGTGAGTAAACTGGAATGTTTCTAAGCAAGCAGAATGCTCTGTACAGTAAAAGCTCAATAATATACCGAATGAAAGAAATGAAGTAAGAGGAGGAGGACATACCTAATTCTAAACTATGGAGAAGATTTTATTGTAGCTACAAGGGAGAAGGCAGGCAGAGAGAAGTCCAGGCTGAACATGACCAGAACACTAAGCCAGAACATGAGAGGAGAGAGGGGGAAGGAGAGAAGAGAGGATTCTCTGACCATGACGCAGCCTGGTCCAAAAGATCAAAAGATAGAGAGACTGATACAGTCAAAATGTCTGAGTTATAGAGGATTAGAAGCCAGGGAAAATGAGGCAAGGCTCAGCCCCTTGTGGGGAGAACTTTAGAGTATGGGGCAGGTGAGAAGTGCTGGGAGGAGCCACAGGTACTGAGACTAGTCCAGGGTTTGAGACCTAACATACAGGACACAGAATCTCTCCTCTGATCTAAGCTGAGAGGCTTCAGGCAGCATTTGCTGGTGTGTCAGGAATGATAGCATGCACCTTGCAAACATGTGCTCAGAACCATGGCTGCCGGGAAGTTGCAAACCTTGACATGAGTGAGCAACCATGCACACCTCAGACTCATTCTGCATTTAATTTTGGATTGATCTGATTGTGATGTGCTCAGAAACCTTTACTGCTGCCAGCTGATTTTGGAACCATTATATTCAGCTCATGGTGCCCATGTGGGGCTGTGACCCATTGTGGAAAGCCTCAGCTACAGAGCAGGAGAATTGCAAGATATTTATATTAATATGTGTGTATATAAAGGGGTAATGTTAACTATTTGGCCTTAACTATTGTGGCTAAGTTCCTTTTCTTCCTTTTTCTAAGTTAAAAGAAGGTTCTAATAATTAAAGCATCACTCACAGTGCTTTGTGATCATTGATTTTAGATTTTTTGGTTTGGGGGGGTACTGGTATGTCAGTTTTCTAAACCCCAATCCCACAGTATGTTTCTAATACAGTTTAAATAAACAAAACTTATATTTTCATTTTATCCCGAGTTGTTGCAAAAGCAGTAACTGAGGAAAAATTTTATTTTCAAGCAATTTATTTAGGAATGTAATTTCTGGCTTCAGCACTGAAAATTAGAGAGAGAGAGAGAGATGAGGAAAAAAAGAGAAAAGCAGTAGGAAATGCCATCATTTTTGGATGGCTGGGACCTCGGTCTATGAAAACAGAGGAAAGCCTTATAAAACCCATCTTGGGAACAACCCACTGAGGGAGGAAAGGGAATGCATTATCCATCAAATCTATCGGCCATGACCTAGATGCTAGCCATGCAGAAGGCCGAACACACAGAGATTCTGAGGATATGACATCACTGAAGCTATTGAGCAGGGTGGACCTGTGTGGTACTTGGTGACACCTTGAGGCTGCCACACTGTTGCCACACTGTACCTCAAACACCCCGAAGCTGCTGGGGGTCTGGTCTCCACTGCCACGCTGAAATAAGAGAGTTAAAGGTGGTGCACAGAGCTTGCTCACACATAGCCTCTCAGCCCTTTTTTCCTTGCACTGACTCTAGTTCGTTACCCAGTTCTCTTCAAAACATAAGCACCTCAAACCTCTGCTGACCCAGTGCAAGAAAATTAGGGGAATAAGCCTCAGCCCCCAGTCTCATAAAGGCAAAATTGATAATATTTATCTCTTGTGCCAGCATTAGAATTCTCTCACTTGGGTCGCCATCTTGGCTGATTTGTGCTGTTTGCCTTCTGGCAGTACCAGGCCATCCCTGGAGGACATGGGTCCTGGATTTCACTGCCTGTGGTTGTAACTCTCCATCCACAGCTGACCCTGTAGGTTACAAACTTATGTCCCCTCGTTTACTGTGTAGTAGAAAACAGTGCCCCTCAGGGCAGAATAAAATTGATAGTTTTCTCCTGCCAGTATGAAATGCTTTTCTTTACTCGCTGAGCAAATTTACGTCTAATAAGGGTCCAAATATAACGATACACAGGACACTGAAAAGATACTCTGAAGGTAATAATGAATATGTTGACCAGAAAGGGCTCAAGGTCACAAGTGGTCTAATTAACAGCAGCTGGTAACCTGTAAACATGACCCCAAAATGCCAATCACCTTACAAGACAACCAAAACAAAACTGTGAGGGAACATGTTCCAAAACAGAAAATACTATTAAATGAGCTCTCATGAATAATTTCTGAAACCCCTACCACCCCTGGCGCTTTGAATGAATTGTCTCCCATGAGTCTCAGGCATATATGTGAATACATACGTGTTCCCCAGTTGGTGGTTGTTTGGGAAGGTGGTGGGACATTGCTGGAGGAAATACAGAACTGAGGGAGGGCTCTCAGGTCTCAAAAGACTCTCACCCTTTCAAGTGTGACTTCCCGGTTTCTTGTGTGTGGTTCAAGATTGAGACCTCAGCTTCTGTTCCAGGTGCCTGCAGCCTCTGGAAAGGCTTAACCTGAAAGCCCAAAATAAAACACTTTCTTTTGTAAGTTGTGTTTGTCATGTTTCATAACGATAGAAAAGTGACTAATACAGCCTGCTTTTTTCCCCCCTACTCAAAACAATATATGCTTTCCCCCCAATACTGGCTTGGAAAAGACCTATTGAATGTTTTTAAAGCCCAAGAAAACTTTATAACAGAAGAGTGGGGGATATAGCCTACCTAACCATTTACGTTTATTCTAGATGCACCTGCTCAAAGAAAGCACAGATTGATGTCTCCAGTTCCTTTTTGCATATGTGTGATAGGTTTTCATCTGAGTTGGCCTTGATCCTCAGAATAATCAGGAAATATAAGAAAGTAAGGTAATGCAGGAGGTCATTCACCCAAGGGCAAATTCAGAAGTGTTGCTTAGGGAGCATTATCAGTTGGATGCTGAGATGACCTCATGTGCACACCAAAGACTATACTTCACTTATGGCAGAGCAGTCACATTTTCTCTCCTGAGATTTTGATGTGTGATTTGAGTGGTGAAAGATGGGAAACAGATGGAGAACAATTATTCCTAGGGCAGCATTTTTGCAACAGAGTTAAGTACAGCTCAGGCAGCTTCCTCTTAGAGTCTGTTGTTCTGTGGGTAGCTATTACTATTTGACATGAATACTCTCCAGTTCTATAAGAATGTTGTCTCCATGGCATTTTTATCATGACTCTTTGGCTTTTCTTAGTAATAAGTACATATACATGTACTATAGCAAATTGATCGATAAACTCTTAAAGCATATCAATATGGAAAAGATAGGAAGGGCTGGGTGATAACTGAGGAAGAGAGGAAATGAAAATGAATACCAAGAAATGGCAATGATCTCTCCTCACACTTGGCTTCAACTACCTATGGTTAGGAAGAGCCATCACTCTCCATGGGACATTTATTAATATGAACAAAAAAATACACAAAACATTGGTAACAGTCATGTCAACCCATGTCTCCTCAAACATACCTTTGAAGAAAAGAGCTGGGCCCACTGACATTTGGTGGAATAAATCATGAGGACATTTTTACTCCTGAACAAAAGAATCACAAAGTTTTATTTCCCAATAGTATTGATTATTGAATATACCAAGGAAGTAATAATTTATTCTATGTTGTAAACATAGTATTTTAAGAATAGTTTTAATTGTGGTAGAACGGGCTGTGGTTTTCAGGCTGCAGCATTTGACATATTTCAAACTGTCAAAAAGGGTAAATCCTCTTGCTAGGTCAAGTTTTTGGCATCCCTGACTGCTGTTGATTATGTAAAACTACGAACTGAAAGAGTTTGTTGTCTACATGCAGAGCAGGTCTGTTCTCAAATGAGAAACCCCACTTTAGAAAACAGTAAGCATTTGACCCAACAGTGAAATGCCAGCTGCTGCTGCTTTGCTTTGAGGTGTCTTTTGGTGAATACAGTGCCAGGCTGTACCTCGAGCCTGTAGTGCCCCCTCCGTGCCCATCATTTTGGGGAACTTTTCTGCAGACATGTTTTACCGCAGTGTACATAAGTGGACACTAAAGTAAGCACAACCTGATTTTAGAAAAACTTTGTGAAACCAACCATTGTCTGTGAAATCATTTCATTTGAAGGCTATTTATAAACATAGCCTCCTACAAACCCACATTAAAAACATGGTTAGGTGGAGTATACCTGTAATTATAGCTCTCCAAGAGGTCCAGGCAAGAGTGTTGCAAGTTTGAAGCAAGGTAACAGGGAAATTCAGC
The DNA here is from genome assembly GCF_907164565.1 of Psammomys obesus. Taxonomy (NCBI): domain Eukaryota; kingdom Metazoa; phylum Chordata; class Mammalia; order Rodentia; family Muridae; genus Psammomys; species Psammomys obesus. Next base: position 9,073,590 of record NW_026596085.1, read on the forward strand.
CAAACCCTGCTTCAAAATACTTCCTGGCATATGTGAGGCCTTGGGCTTAGTCCTTAGTAACACAAAAACAAAGCAAAGTTAACACAGTTTAAATTATTAAATGTTAAAAGTATTTGATGAGTTAATCCAGAAAAAAAATATATATATATAGAAAGAGAGAGAATTCCTAAAACGGAAAAACACAACAACACAAACAAGCAAAAAATAGTGAGCAGAAGAAATAAGATCAGCTTATTCAGAAGTAGGAAACCAACCTAAAAGAATTAAGACTGTCACAAATCTAAGGTTCTTGGATGATATGCCTAATAGTAACACCATTTTATGATACAGTCCCGAGTTGTCTTCTCTCTGTACCAAGCTACACAACCAGATTCACATGAAAATATTACATTTCTATGTATGTTCTTATAGGTACGAGTAATATCACGTTGGCAAGAAATATCTCCTGGGGCAGCAACAGTGCCTGCACTGTTATCAACAGGCAGCTGTCATTATATTCTTGTCCTTGCAAGAGAGCACAAAGGGCATTAGTGATACTTGCCTCTCTTACCAATACACACGTATTGACACACTGCTCCGGGATGCAGACATGGATTTCTCAAGAGGTTTGTTTTTAATGGAGAGTTTCTTCTTTCCCAAGATTTAAAAAAAAAATAAATTCATGTTTTTAATAAAAATATAGTCTATTTGTAGCATTATAACAACAGAAATTTGCTCTTTCGAACAGCTGGCAACATTCTTTGGCTACCATAAATTCATGAGCCTGCTGGCAAGTAAGGAAATCATTGACTTACGTGGCTATTTCAAAGTCTGACGAATTATCTCACCAGGATAAAGCTATATTTTCTCCAGATAACTGAACTGTCCTATGCTGCATTGAAGGAATGCAGCCTTAAGCAGAGTTAAACTCCATGGCAACCTTACATCAACATTGTCTTTTCAACGCCTGGGAAACATCAGGCTTTTGGACTTCTACTCAGGGACTTCCTCATTTAGTAATAAACTAAAGGTCTAGCAGCAAAGGAGATGCTTAAGCATAGCTAAGCTAGAAAGCAGCCTTGAATCCTCCAAACACTTAACTAGGAAAAGTCAGCCCTGGCAATGAAGGAGAAGAGAGAAAGACACACACCCTCCCAGCCTTAGGTATGAACAGAGTGACAGAAGGCTCCGCCTGATGACTGGGACAGTCTTATTACAAGCAGTTATGCAAAAGATGTCAGGAAAGAAGAGTGTCTAATCGAATTAGGTGACATAAATCACCTCTCTTAATCTATTTGCCACATTGCACACTTCCAACTGACTGGTTAATCTTCCCAACACCTGTATTATCTTATGGATCAAAATATGCAGTGCACAAATATGTTTGCCTAGGAGTTTGGTGAAATGATTAACACACCACTTCCTATATTTTTATTTTTAAGTATAATTTCCTTTTCTTTTTTTTTTTGCTTATTTTTGAGATTGTAATTTAATTACATTTCTCCTCCCTCCTTTCCTCCATCCTTCACAATACCTGTCCATGCTCTTTTTCAAATTTATGACTTCTTTTTTCATTAAGTGCTATTGTACCCATATATATATATGGATTTTTTTTGTCTACTGTAAGAGCCACAATGGTTTTTGTATTGATATACATTTCCATATTTCTGCAAAATAGTAAAAAGTTGAATGTTTGGATCATAAGATATATAATGTTTTTTGAAAAAATACTTTTAAATAATTACATCATTTTATGGTCACATCTAGAGACCTATTACATCCTCAAAAATATTTGATATGGTCAAGTGGTTCACTTTGATTAGGTGTGCAGTCAAACCTCACCCTGATTTTCATTTACACGCTCCTAATGACTAGTAGATATTAGATAAAGAACTGTGTATATGAACTAATTATGAATACTGTTTCCCCAATTCTCTACTTATCTTTTTAAATTGACTTGTTTGCATTTTCATTATTGCATATCAACAGTTTGGATATGAGTCCTCTTTCATGTTTGAGATTTTCCCCTGTAGTTTGTAGCTTGTCCTTTTCTTTTTTAAAGAATTTATTTATTTTTATTTTATGTGCATTGGTGTTTTTCCTGTATGACTTTGAGAGGGTGTCAGATTGCCTGGAACTGGAGTTATAGACAGTTGTGAGATGCCATCTGGGTACTGGGAATTGAACTGGGTCCTCTGGAAGAGGAGCCAATGTTCTTAACTACTTAGCTATCTCTCCAGCCTCATCCTTTTATTTTCTTAAAGGTATTTTCTGAATAATAAAAAAACATTTAAAACTAATAAGGTATCTATATAAAATAAGCATATAAAACTTGATTTCATTTCTATACACTAACAACAAAAGTATGTATGAGAATATTAAAAATGCATGCTATGTATTTGAGAGTTACTCAAAATGATGAAATATTTATTATAGTATAAATTAAATCTAGAGAAGATATGACTTAGTGGTAGAGTAGTTGACTAGAATCTCATAGGTCCTATGTTCAATACTCAGCAATGTACACACACAGGCATACACATAGACACACACACATATAGACACACACACACAATGACATATCATAAGAACTTCTGTAGTTCTAGCTAAAAATAAGTACAGTGAATAATTCTGAAAAATATTCCCAAAGCCTGCCAGAGGGCCACATGTCCCATGTTTTTTCACTTGCCAGCCCTCATTCCAGGATTGTGACCTCAGATTATCAATGCCACCCCATTCACCCCTGGGTTAGTGATCTTGGGTCTATAGGAGAACAGGCTGATCAAGACATGGGGAACAAGCCAGTAAGTAGCAACCCTTGAAGGCTTAGGCATCCGTTCCTGTTCTGTTTGAGTTCCTGTCTTGGCTTCCCTCAGTGAACTATGACGCTAGAAACGCAAGCCAAATAAACTCTTTCCTCTGCAAGTTGCTTTGGTCATGGTGTTTCATCACAGCAACAGTAACTTTAGCCAAGACCCTACATATGTGAAAGTATCATTACATAAAAAATAAATTAGATTAAAATAAAAAGATACCCCTTGAAGTGTATTTTTCTGGTTTCGATAAAAAGTCAGTTTACAAATCGTTTTTTGGTTTTTTTTTGTTTTGTTTTGTTTTTGTTTTTAACGGTTATGCTTTTAGTGCTATCATTAAGAAATCAAGCCTGGTATAGTCGTACATACCCATAATATTAGAACTTAATAGGGTCTAAGGCAGGAGCATCATTGCTAGTCTGTACTACATAGTGAGAACCTGGCTCAAAACACACACACACAAAAACAAAACAAGAGAATCACCATCGCCATCATCAACAACAACAAAACCTTCTGGGAGAAAACCTAGCAGGAAATCTTTGTTGCCTCCAGTTAGGCAAAATTTCTTTATTTTTCTTTTTAATTTTTGTTACATTTATTTTTATTGCTTTTGTGTGTGTGTGTGTGTTTACAGGTATGTTCAAGTGAGCACAGGTGCCACAGAGGTGTTGGATCCCCATGGAACTGGAGTAACGGGTATCTGTGTGTCATTTGGATGCTTGGAATTAAACTCCGGTCCTTTAGAAGACCAGTGGCTACTCTTAACTTCCAAGCCATCTCTCCAGCCCCAGAATTTATTTATTTATTATTTCTTATACATTTCTTTGTTTGTTGGTTCATTTGATATGTTTGTCAACTTGACACAAGCTAGAGTTATTTGAAGAGATAATCTTAACTTTGAAATTGCCTCCATTGGCTTGACCTGTAGGCAAGCTTACAGAGCAGTTTCTTGATTGATGTGGGAGGGTCCAGCTCTTTGTGGGTGGTACCAACTCAGGGCAGGTGGTTCTGCACTATATAGGAAAGCAGGATGAGCAAGCCATGATGAACAACCACAAAGCACCCTTATCCATGGACTCTGCATCAGCTCCTGCCTGCAGGTTCTTGCCTTGAGCTCCTGCCCTGACTTCTTTAGCGGATGGACTATAAACTGTAAGATGAAATAAACCCTTTCCTCCGAAAGTTGCTTTTAGTCATGATGTTTTAGCACAGGGATAAAAACCTTAACAAAGACAATTGGTATGTAAAGTGACTGGCCTTGGGCAGTTTATTTTAGGGAGTGTGTACATTGCATCAAACTTTTTGTAGTATTTGTAGTCTGTAGTGATGCTCCCTCTTTGTTCCTGATACTCTGCTTTCTTTTTCCCTGGTCTTTCTGAGAGGGCTATAAATACCACTACTCTCTAAAGGAAATTCAGTTTCCTTGACCATTGCTGTCTTCTAGTTCATTGTTTCCCTTTCTAACTTCTACCGAAAGTTGTATCTTGCTCTTTCTTTTGCTCTTATCAAGGTTGAAGCAGTGACTATTGACTAGTTCCCTTGTTGCTATTATAGGCATTTAGTGTTTGTGTTGTATTTTTATTTTCACTCAGTTATAAACATACTCTAATCTCCTTCTATCTTTGACCCATGGTTAATTCAGAAGTGTGTTATATAACTTCTAACTGCTGGGATCTTTCCAGTCTTGATTTTAAATTAATTTCACAATAGAAAGTATGCTTTTATTGTATTGGATTATTATAAATTAAACTCATAGTTCAGTGCTGGAATCCCAGCATTTGCAAAGCAACATCAGAGAATAATAGGTTCAAGGCCAGCTTGGGCTATATTGTGAAAGACGGCTAGAAAAACAATGTGACATCTGTCCTCTTATTGAGCACCTGATCTGGCTGAGTAGGGCAGGTTCTGCCTTCTCCTTCACCATGCCAAATGTGGAAAGAACAAAAGATGACCTGATCCTTGTAGGTAGAAACAACTGTAATGTGTGTGTGTGTGTGTGTGTGTGTGTGTGTGTGTGTGTGTGTGTTTGTATCCCTCCCCCAAAGTATTTGGGAGGAAGGTACAGGATATTTGAAAAGCACAAGGGCAGCCTTATCTACATAGCAAGTTCTAGGCCAGCCAGGACATTACAGGAAGAGGCCAAATGTTCTGATTTCTCATATGTCAGTCAACTTGACACAAGCTACAGCCATCTGAAAGGAGGAAACCGCCATTGAGAAAGCAGCTCCATAAGATCCAGCTGTAGGGCATTTTCTTCATTAGTGATTAATGCGGGAGGACCCAGCCCATTGTGGGTGGCACCTCCCCTGGGCTGGTGGTTCTAGGTTTTATAAGAAAGCAGACTGAGCAAGCCATGAGGAGGAAGCCAGTCAGCAGCACTCTTCTATGGCCTCTACATCAGCTCCTGCTTCCAGGATCCTGCCCTGTTTGAGTTCCTGCCTTCAATGATGATCTCTTACTCAGAAGCATAAGCTGAAATAAACCCTCTCTCCCAAGTTGCTTTGATCACTGTGTTTCGTTGCTGCAATAAAAACCTAAACTAAAATACCATATAACACAGACAGAAAAACACAAATATACAACACACAGAGGGAGCCCCAAAGCAATTTTTCTTCTTCACTCCTGAACTTAATATTAATGCATTTTTAATATAAAAGGGGGCTTTAAATCTTTAAATATTGTGGTGCATTCCTGTAGCCCAGCAATTGGGAGGTTGAGGCCGGAGGATAGAATATTTTAGTCTAGCTTGGGATACATACATGACCCTGTCTTGAAATAACGAAACAATAAAAACACTAATAATTTTGTGAGTGCTGTATAAACTAGTCCTGTCTGTTCTTCACACTGAATTTCTCGTCTGTCACTATAGTAATTTAAGGCTGAGGGTACGCTTAGCCAGTATGTCTGTGAGTAATAACTGTGAGTACCCTTGGGCTCCTGTGTGGAACTGTCATCATCATTCTGGAAAACAAAGACTACACAGAACTCACTTTGCTTTTCTTGTCTGTGCATGATTACATTCTCATCTCTTTACCAAATCATCCCCAAGAGAGATCCGTCATGATTAGCTAGTGACAGTATCTTACTTATGGAGTTTTCCTGTGCTTATCCAAACATCTTACAATATATCAACAATTTAGAGAAGATAATATAGCTCTTCAGCTCAGAAACACATTTTTTTTTTTGCATTGTATTTTGAGAGATAATTTTTCACAGTGGGAAGCCTTTTAGTTATTTATCTTATTTTGCAAAAGTTACTGAAATAAGTTTTCTAGTTCTCTGGAGAGCTTAAAGCTGTTTTTGAATACTACAAACTGCTAATTGATAAGTACATTGACTTAGTTTTTAGCTGCACAATTGTCAAGATTTTCTTTATTTTTACTAAGAATTTCATACCTGTATACAGTCTGTTCCAGTGAAGTGCACCTCCCCGTTTCTCCCCTCGAATACACCTCCCTCTCTCCCACGACCACTTTTCCCTCCCAACTTCACATGATCTCTCTTTATTAATACTCACCGAATCCTCTTAGTGCTGACCGTACGTGTGTGGTAGAAGACTGTCCACTGGGTCATGGGTAGTATCAGGGTCTCCATGTATGAGACCTTTTCTTTATTCTTTTCCCCCCACTGGTCACTCATTGCTAATAGCTTTTCAGCTAGAGATGCAATGTCATGAGCTCCTCCCTCCACTTCTCTTATTTGCTCTTCTATTGCTGTGAAGAGACACCATGATGAAGGCAGCCTATAAAAGGAAGCATTTCACTGGGGACTTGCTTACAGTTTCAGAAGTTTAGTCCATGGCAGAGAAAATGGTGGCAGGCAGGCAGGTAGGCAAGCATGGTACTGGAGCAGTAACTGAGGGCCTACATCATGATTCACAGACAGAGGCAGAGCCAGAGCAAGACTGGACCTTCCTTGGGCTTTTGGAACCTTGAAATCAACCTCCTAGTGATATACCTCTTTCAGCAAGGCTACATCTCTTAATCCTTCCAAAAACAGTTCCAAAAACAGAGCCTAAGGGGGCCATTTTTATTCAAACCATCATACCATCTATGCTGGGATTTGTCTTGAGCTTAATAGGTTTTATGCAGTCATAGCCACTATGAGTTCATTCCTACAATGACCTTGTCCTGTCGAGCAAATAGTGCTTTGCTGCAGATGCACAGTATTTCTGCCTCTTAAAATCTTCCCTCCCATTCTTCTGCGATGATCCCTCAGCTCTGGGGAGACATCTCCTAACTGCCCGTAAGCTGTTATCTTTTACCCACACATTAGTGTGTCTCTGGATTCTCATTAGAGAAGATCCTTTTTGCAATAGATAGAGATTAATGCAGAGTCTCACAATTTGTAAAGATTTTCTTTTTAAAGATTTTTATAGTGTTTATTCCTACTGGATGCTTATTGGATTTTATGGATATATTTATTTATTTTAGTTCATGATATTTTTTTCTAAAATACCTATCTCATGTCTGGGTAGTAGCTGGTTAAGATACCATTAACTTGGAGGTAAGTGCACAAAAATTGTGCTTAGTCTCTTGTAACTAAGTCTCCACAAATTGATCACCAGACAGAAAATAGCCACCGATAAATGTAGAAATTACATAAATGTAGAACTCAAGCAAGATAAAATCATTCATGCCTTGATTTTCCTAAGTGATAGTATATTTTTTAAAAAGCTTAGTACTAGACGGAAATTAGAAAATTTAAAACAATTTTTATATGTAGTCTTAGAGAAGAGAGCAAAATATGAGTTTTTAATACCTAAGTTGCAACCAATCAGAAACTGGGTTAGCTTAGTAGCATAACACTTGCCTAAAAGATTAAAGGCCTTGTTTTTTCAGCACCAAAATACAAATTCAGACAATTACTCTCTCTTCTCCTGTGAACTCAGTCAGAATTTTATGTCAATCACTTCTTTTCAGTCTAATAATTTGTGATTTATTTTTCTAGAGTAGTTGTTGGCATTACTTTTATTTATGTTTTTAAAAATCTTTTCCTCCTTACTCTACCCCAGTACCTTCTAACACCCCAACACCGGTAGTAGAGAGAAATATAAAAGAAATGGAAATAAAAAGAGGTTAGGTCTATTTTATTTTGGTTTCTTTTGCATCTTCCTCTCTTCTCCACCCTAATCCCTTCCAGCAACCCAATACCAGATAGAAGAGAAAGGTTAGTGGGGAGAAGGGGTGGAGCTTGGCTTAGCTACTTTCTGCTGGGTAGGGTCAGAGGATTCTTTTGGTCAGTGGTCAGAAAATCCAGAAGTCCAGGACTAGCAAATCCGCAAACCGCAAAGGCAGCAGCAGGACAAACCAGCAGCAAGCAGTCTTTCTCCAAGCAGCCACGCCGTCTTCCTCTAGACTGTCCTATTTATAACCCTCAAAGTCTTCAGAATTCAACTAATTCCAGCTGGCAACGACCATGCTCTGCATGAGACCCTTAACAGGTGTGGACAAACTAAAACCCCCCAATTTGGACTTATAACAAAAACATGTTTACATGTCATAAGCCAAAGTGTCCACAACAATTAGCAGATATTTTCATAGACAATGGGAATAAGGACGGTGCAAATGAAGTACTTTTTCCTAAAATAAATGTTAGTAAATAGTGTACTTATTTATATTGAAACCTGTATTTGGGCCAGTGTGAACTAAATATTTTCCTGCAAGTTTTCTTTCTCTTATATCTGAGAAATGTATTTGGTTCTCTTAGCCAGTCATGTTTGAGATGTTTTACTTTAACTTTCTTACTTTGATAGGTTCTTATAGTAACTCAGATCTGTCATACTGTCAGCATTTATCTGTCTACTGTTGACAAATAGTGCAACACATTCCTTGTGGGAAACCTCTCACAGTCTCCCCCCAGATTATCTCTGCTCAAGCTCAAGATGGAGATGTTGGTTGGTTTTAATCTTATCATTGTCAAACTGCATCTTCTCAGAGAGTACTCTGCAATTTCCAGATTCAGTTAGAAACATTGAGAATTCAACCAGTGCTGAAGAGAAGGCAATCTTTTCACCATTCTCTCTGATAGGAGTGGAAAAGATAACAGGTTTGGAGCTGGTTGTATCCTTTTACGAACCGCATTGACTTGGAGAAATCAGCTGCAGTCATAAGGAGTAGAGGAGAATGATGGTAAATGTTTTAGTTACTCTTCTATGGGTGTGATAAAAACACTATGGCCCATGCAACTTAAGAAAAAAAAAGTTTATTCGGGGCTTACAGTTTTGGAAGGTGAGAGTCCATGACTGTCAAGGTGGGGATCATGGCAGCAGGTAAGCAGGCATGGTTGGAGCAGTGAGTGAAAGCCTACATCTGATCCATAGGCAAGAGGCAGAGAGAGACAGAGAGGGAGAGAGAGAGCAGGAGAGGGGGGGCAAGTGGAATTTCAAATGATATCAGCTTTTTGAAACAACTTCAAAGCACACATCTCCTTCAACAAGGCCACACCTCCTAATCCTTCCCTGACAGTTTCACCATCTGAGACAAGGTACTGAAACGTCAGAGTCTATGGGGCCATTCTCATTCAAACTACCACATCTTGAAAGTTTTCTTTTTTTTTGGGGGGGGGAATTATGTTTATCGACATATTGTTTTTCAACAAGAACATACTACTCATGTAACTAAAAATAAACATCTGATAAGTACAATACTGTGTTCCTAACTCCTCATCCCTTCTTCCAGATCTACGCTCCCATCTGTTCTTTGGGTTGTACTGAATTTGAATTTGGGGCATTGTTGAATTTGAGGAGAGCATTCTCTAGTTACATCTTTAGCCCAACAACAAACATATTTCCACTGGATCAATTGCTCCTCTGTCCAGTGTTCCGAATGTGTTGTATATCCACACACTCATTTATTTCCTTCTTCTTCAGGGGGTCCTATTGTTCTGGGAATGTGTGAGTAAATGTCCTTAAGCTTTGGGATTTGGGACTTGCTTAGTAAATCAATAATGGCACCTCACACTTAATCTCGATTAGCTATCAATTACAATTTAAAAGTGATTTTCATGCTGTAGTCAATGAGTACTCGCTGAGCCTTGTAACCGAGTGATTTTAAATATTCTGTGAAACACCGGCAGAGATGTACTCTGCCTTGACTCAGCCCCTGAACTTTCTATTTCCCCAGGACGTTAAGCTGGGGCAGGCTACAGGGAAGTGTATTATAGTTGAATGCTGCGGTGCCTGACTGTACTTGGCTCCTGCCAAGAGCCGGGAAGAGCTGTTTAGCTGTATCTAATTACATCAGTAACGTAAGACTAGGTTTACATCATTTTAAGGAGTGTTATGGAACCCAGAAGCTGAATTTGGAGCTGCTAGTGAGTAGGAGTCGCGGCGTTCACCATGTCAGCTGGATTTGAAGTTCAGCTTGTTTCCTCTCAACAGGAAGAAACTGTTATCTTGGGGAGCTGTTCTCAGCAGAAGGCTAATAAATCGACAGGCCACCAGGCGGCGCAGTCTTGCTACAGTGGGCTCCGGACAGGCACGCTCTCTCCTGGATCTTCTGAAGTCTGAGTATTAGATTTCACTGTTTCAGAGTCTAAAGTCTGTTTAATCTCTCCCTGGGAAGATGGTGAAGCCTTGCTTCAAAGCTACACGATACCTTTAACGTTATTCCGCTGAGATGATTTTTTTTTTCCTCGTTGCTGGAGAGCGCGATATTATGGAGCTTCGGTGACTGATAGAGCGGGAGGGACTTGGAGAAATTCTAATAACTTCATAGTGTAATAGGGACGACAAACATTTTCTCTGAAGGAAACAGGCTTGGGCTGCATGACTAGGCCTCATGCTAAGAAACTTTTGTTCAAATAAGGGAACCAAGTGAGAGCAGAAGTGGTTTAGGGAAAACATGGATTTTACATTTTTTCATTTAAATCCGGCATCCCTCTTCTGACTGCCTTAGGAAGATGGCTGATGAGTCTTCATCTCCTGAAGTGGAACAACACAAAATAATTTACAGAACATTTAAATTAACGGGAGGCGGGGTTTCTAAACCAACCAACAACTGGCCATTAGCAATTAAAATCATCATCCTCAAACGATCTGAAACTGCTTTGTTTCCGGCAAAATGGGGCATTTAAAATAGCTTTCCCAAATCGAGAGGTGGCAGCGGAGTTCGTCGGGGAGAAGGTATCCCCCTGGGCTCACGTGCCGGGCAAGGAAGGCGGCAATATCCTATCACACCGCAAATCCGATTCTTGGGTTTCCTTCTTCCACTTGGAATCGGGTTACGTAAGAGCGTGATGCACACACCCAAAGTTGTTTTTCCCTTCGGGGATCCACAGGAAGTATTCGGGGACTCACTTGGGAGATAAGCTACCTCTCTCCCCAGAGAGTCCAGACGGGAAGAATCTGAGAGAGAGAGAGAGAGAGAGAGAGAGAGAGAGAGAGAGAGAGAGAGAGAGAGAAGGGACCTGGAGAAAGGAAACTGAAGAAACCAGAGATCAGGGTCCCGGAGGGCTCCAAAACTGACTAACTGTCGGGCAGCAGTCGGACACTCACTGCCGAGGGACAGAACTGGGTGGTTGAGTGACGGGGAAGGAGGACAGGCCGGCCTTAGCCTGCTGTGGGCCTCCGCGCCTCAGCGGCAGCCTCCAGACCGGCTTCTTCGTGCCCAGGTACCCGCGCCTCCCACTGGAGCATCTACCCCGGGGCCCGCCGCTCGGCCCCGCCCACAAAGAGAGGGAGGCGGAGCGTGTGGCCCCGCCCACAGAGGGAGGTGGGCCCCGCCCACAAGAGAGGGCCCTCTGCTGCCCCGCTCTGGGAGGAGGCGGTCTCGCTTGGCTCCTCCCCCCCGAGCGGACACGTGACGCACGGCCCCGCCCCCGGCCGCTCCGCCAGCGCCAGCCCAGCGGAGGTTGCCGAGCGGGCGGCTGAGGTGGCCGGCGGGCAGCGGCTCGGCAGCCGGCGGCGAGCGCGCCGTGCCCCACGGAACTTGCCCGCAGCCGCCCCGCGGCGGCGTCCGCCCTGTCCCATGTCCCGCAAGGCGAGCGAGGACGTGGAGTACACGCTGCGCAGCCTGAGCAGCCTGATGGGCGAGCGGCGCCGGCGGCAGCCGGAGCCCGGGGCGCCGGGCGGGGAGCGCAGCCTGCTGGCCGCCGAGTCGGCCGCCAGCCTGCAGGGCGCGGAGCTGGAGCGCGCGGCGCGCAGGCAGTTCCAGCGCGACGAGACCCCCGCCTTCGTGTACGCGGCCGCCGCCTTCTCGGCGCTCGGCGGCTTCCTGTTCGGCTACGACACCGGCGTGGTGTCGGGGGCCATGCTGCTGCTGCGGCGCCAGATGCGCCTGGGCGCGATGTGGCAGGAGCTGCTGGTGTCGGGCGCGGTGGGCGCGGCCGCCGTCGCGGCGCTGGCCGGAGGGGCCCTGAACGGCGCCCTCGGCCGGCGCAGCGCCATCCTGCTGGCCAGCGCCCTGTGCACCGCGGGCTCCGCCGTGCTGGCCGCCGCCGCCAACAAGGAGACGCTGCTGGCGGGTCGCCTGGTCGTGGGGCTCGGCATCGGTGAGTGGCCGTGCCCGCGAGCCCCGCTGAACCCCTGCGCTCCCCTGCTTCGAGGCCCTCCGTGGGGGTCTCGGGGTCACCAGCGCCCTAGTGGCTGTGGAGGATGCGCTCCCTCCTCCCGGATTCCCACGTGGAATCTGCGGTCGCCGGACGGTCTCGAGCAATTCCAGGAACCCCAGCTTTCCCCCGATCTGTGCTAACCCGAGGCAGCTTGTTGAGTTTAGGAAGCTTTAGACGTCTCCACCCGGAATGGAGTGTTTCCCCCCCACCGCCAGCCCTCTTTTAGGATGTTCAGCCCAGGCAGCTTTAGGCAAAATGCGGTAGATGGTTTGTAGAGTGGAGGAGTTTTGAACTCCGAAATCCCTGTTTCGGTTCCAGTTCCATCTCCTCTTTTTTAGATGAGATCCCTGCCAACAACCCCCCCCCCCCGCCCCCGCATCCCCCGTTAGAACTTTTACCTCGGGCCAACATTCACCGTTCTCATTTTGTCTTTTCTGCTCTTTCCATATGGGAACCAAATTATCTATTAAAGGTCATATTCATTTCCTAAATTCATTTAGGAGCTACTCTGTGAAGAATGCCCAGCAAGATAGATACTTGAAATTTACTTTAGAAATTAAGACATTTAGGTTCCCTTGGCATTGATTTTTTTTTCCACTCGTGGTGGTGGTGGGGGAGGGTAGGTACTATTGGTGAGCTCTTGGCAGAGGAAGCTGTTTGGGATGTGCCCAGTGTTATTAGAAAGCACTTTTAAGGGGAAACTGGGAGTTGCGACTTAAATCGCACTGGTAATTTTCCGAGACACACCACTGATGATGCTTCTTAAAACGTTTCCTTTTATAATTCGGTTTCCCTCAGGGTGCTGTGGAAGTATTGCTTCCCTGTGGGTGGGCTGGATGTCTGCCTGGAGCTTCCCTGACTGACCACTCACTGCTATTTGATGTTGCTGCTTTTCTCCCTTCAGCATAGGTTGTTAGGGGGGGGGGGGGGAAGCAAACTCATTCAACTCCCAGTTGTAGGAGCCAGGAGCCTAAGCCCCAGCTCACTGCACTTGTAACCCAAATCACTGCCTTTCCTTTCGCTGTTAATTACTGAAGCAGGGGAAGGCTGTCTGTAAAATGTGGACCTGGCAAATGAAGGTCCACACGACCACCAAACAGACAGAACAGTGGAAATGCAATCTCTGTGTGGAAATGCAATCTCTGTGTGGAAATGGCCTGTAGGATCGCTCAACAGATAACCTGCCTTAGACGCATCTCCATACCCTCGGCACCATCTCCTTGGGGCAGAGAGCCTCTCTTTGCATCCACCCTCCTTTCTCCCTGGCAGAGAAATAACGTTTTAGTTATCAACTAAAATGTTTGTCCTTATAAACTCCCAGACTTAGGTATTTTTGAGACTGAGGTTTTGCTGATGTGTCTCAGTGAGACTTGTAACATCAGATGAAAACTGAAGCATTGTTCTGACTCTTGCCTGACGGTCTTGAGGCCTTGTCAGATTCCCTTCAGATGTAGATACAGGATCATAAGGGCAGCATCATCTATAGTCTGCTTAGCCAGCGAGACCAACGGCAGGTAGAACTGGCTCTTGGTCCTCAGGTCAGTGGTTCTCAACCTTCCTAATGCCGCGATCCTATAATACATGTCACTCATGTTGCCGTGACTGCCAACCATAAAATTATTGAATTGCTACTTCATAACTGTAATTTCGCTACTTTTATGAATTGTAATGTAAATATTTGATATGCAGGATATCTGATAAGTTACCCCAAAAGGCCCTGACCCATAGGTTGAGAACTAGTGCATTAGGAGGAAAGGGTCAGAGGTGATGGGTGGTTAGACTCAGGAAATGCAGTGTTCTCGATGGAGAGAAGCCAGGTCTTACTGGTGGAAATAACACTGATAGGCAAGGAATGATTGAATATTGGAGATGAGGAAAGAACCCTCTAGGTCAGGCAGCAAATACAGAAGGAAGGCAAACAATGTACTTAGGGAAGCAGAGAAGACACTGTGAGAAGAGTGAAGCCAAAGCTGCGGCAGCTTTGAGATGGAGGACAGTGTGAAGTCATACACAGTCTTTGACACAGGATCCATAAAAGTCAGAGGAACAACATCAAGCTCAAAGTAGTGGTTAAGCTGCAGTTTCGAACATAAAGACCTTCGGGACTCACAGATCAGCATCCCTCCAAGAGAACTCTTAGTTGCTTTTAGCTGCAAGGGAAACATGAGTGTTTTGTCGACGTTGTTGTCTGTTTGGGGAGATAATAAATCAGTTTTGTCTTCTCAGTACACTAAATCTGGGCTTTTTTCACCATCTTTTAAAGCAGGTAATGTTTATGTGTGGTGAGCAGGTTTTCTCTTTTTTGTGTGTTCTTTGATAATTTAGTAAATGTTGAATAACAAAATGTGTCTTGTGCCATTTCTAGGCAAGTTCTTCATGATAACTTTTTCCCACAGGTTTGTCCTGGGGAAAATATAAGGGCCCCAGGAACAGGGGTTTTGTCAATTTTGTTCAAATTTTCACATTTGTATTCCTGAAGCACAGGAGAAACATGTTGAGTGCTTGAATGAATGATGAGCAGAAATGTTACAAACAAACAAACAAACTGCAACTTCCATGCCTGGTGCAGTATCAGTTTAATTTAAAATTGTCCTTTAAAAATAAGATTAGTGCATTATCAAACATATCTGAAAGGTCATCGAAAGGTGATAGTGTTTGTACTTTAATGAAACCATTCATTCATCTAGTCAGTAAATGATTAAGTTTCTGTCATGAATTCTGTCAGAGCTGGGGTAGGGAGTAATTAGTTAAATATAAACCCCACCCTGGAGGTATTTATTCTCTAATGGATCAGGAAGGCACATAATAGCCAATTACACAGCAGTAGAAGGTTCTCTAAAGTGCCAGAGAAATGGGGACAGCAGGGCATTGAGTGTTTGCGCTGTGTGCATAGAAAGGGTGCTGGAAACGTGGCTCAGTGCTTCCGAGACCTGCTGCTCTTGCTGAGGCTAGGGTTCCCAACGTCCGTGTCCTGCAGCCCACAACCACATTTCCCCCAGCCTCCAGGAATCTTTGGTGTTGCTGCAACTGCGTTCAAATGTACGCAGCCCTGTACAGTCACATTCACACACAGCTGAGAATGGAAATCAAACAGGATGCAGGATTAAGAAAGATTTTAGAGAAACAATATTTAAGTTAGAGGTTGAAAGATAAAGATTCCAACGGATGATGTAAGCAGGAAGGGAGAAAGTGCTGGTTTCCCACTCTGTCTGTCCCGGGCACAGGAGAATTCTTTATGCTGTCTCATGTAGTCATCTTACCTTTTATCTCTTTCCTCTTCAGAACCAGGCCTCCTGCTGCTGGATGTGGAAACTTTCCAGCAGCTACATGCAAAGGTCATAGATGCAAAATCAGGATCCAGTAAGCAAGATCTCGAAAGTCTTAGTTTTTTCCGTTTGGCTTTACTAGACATTTAAAGTGGAGCTGTCCTCAGGAGTGAGGTCACAGAAAATTCAGGGTTTGAGAGGCTTGTGAGGGGGTCATGTGCCTGGGATGTCAGCTGGAGAGGCTGTTTAAAGGCCCTGTGTGCAGGGAAGTGAGTTTCTAGTGATGCGCTAATCCCATGGAGCTGTTCTAAATCCCCCTTG
Organism: Psammomys obesus; assembly: GCF_907164565.1. NCBI lineage: Eukaryota > Metazoa > Chordata > Mammalia > Rodentia > Muridae > Psammomys > Psammomys obesus. The sequence continues at coordinate 9,089,521 of NW_026596085.1, forward strand.
CCTCACTCCCTTCTGCGTTTTAGCTCTTGTCTCCTTTCTTTTCAACTTTCTTGTCTAGGAAGACTTTTAGCGTCAGGAATTCTTTGCAGAGTTGGTGACCATGGTGTGAATACAGAACAGCTGCCAGTTTGATCTCTTCAGTAGAGATCTCTTAAAAAGAGAACAGTTGGCCAGAGAGTGTAGTTACTGATCTGTAAGTGTTCGGTGAGTCTTGAAGGCAAACGTTAGAAAAGAAGGCTTTTTTTTTTTTTTTTTTTTTTTTCTGGTTAGAGAAATACATTTTCTTGGTGAGTTATAGCAAAATAATGTAGCGAGTGCCGTTGTGCACAGGGCACACTTTTAGTCTCTTCATTTTGCCTTACTCAGCTCAGAGACCAGGCTTTGTTATTGTTCCTGCTTTTTGCCTTTTTAAACTTGAAGGCAAATAGGATACATATCCCTGAAATTACTCTAACAGAAGAATCTTACTTAAATGTGTGTGCCCCTCACACAAAGACCATTTGCTAGGAGTCTATTTGATTCTTTTTGAGCCGGGGTATATTTATAATAATGCTTTAAAAAGAAAACGAGTGGAGGGCTGGCGAGATGGCTTAGCAGTTAAGGATGTATATATCTCTTGCGGAAGACCTGAGTTTGGTTCACAGCGTCTACACTGAGCTCACCACCATCTGCCGATCCTGCATGTGGGCACTGCATGTATGTGCACATACTTTTCCTCCTTACATAAGATGAAAAATGATGAAAATAAATAAGGACTGTAAGTGTTTGCTCAAGGCATTCCTCCTCACCCCCATGTGTGGCTCTGTGTTTGTTTCTCATGTTTAGAAACTTTGGAGTATGAGAACACGCTGTTAAAAAAAAAAAAAAAAAACACATGCAGAAAGAACTCTCACCCTCGTTCTAGCATTCACCTGGTAACTAATGTTTTCATGTTCTTGTAGGAAGTGTCAAGGTACTGAAATTCTGAGATTCACTACTACTCAGACCTTTCTTGAAATTGCTGACATCACAGAGAAGTGACATCACAGAAATTTAGATAGCCTCAAACAAGTAACATCGCAGCAATTTACAGTTTACAATCCTGTCAGATTTGTGGAACCACTCTTAGCTTTACCTCAGTTCCCCAGTTTACCCCAGTCAGTAATACAGTTTATAGCTTCCTGTTATAATTTGTAGTTGTTAAGAACAGTGCTTTCAAAGATATGACATAACCCTTTAAATTTTTATTCCTTACTATAAATGAGTGTAAAACCTTGCTTGATCAAGATAAATGCCAAGCAATATTGAGATTACTGTAAATACTTTTCTTTAGGCTAAGCGTAGTTAATCCAAAGGAGTTAGATTTTTAAATAAGCAGCTAATGTAAAAATATTTGTGTGGGGATGAGAGAATAATAAATTTTGCTTTTTAAACTTTTTAAAAAATTGTTTTTCAAATAGCTTTTATTGCTTTTACTTTCCTACTTGGTATGATACTAATGTATATACACCTCCCCTTAATGTCCTGTGTTTGTTTGCATGCTTGCATGCTTACCCTCCCTTGATTTCAGTGTTACCTTGCATGCTGACCGTCTCACACCCTACCTGTCCCATCTGTGGGCTCAGAGACTGACCTTGCAGAATCCTGGTGGATTATGACCTGATCGTGTTTGTTCAGTAGTATGACAACACCCTACGAGTGAGTAAGAAGGCCATTAACATGAGTTATATTAAGTTGTTTATGAGACTTCTGTATTTCTCTTTTCTGTGATAAAAAGTCAACTAACTTCATACTGGCCCTTCATACTGGGTACACATGGCAGCCAGCCTGTACCGTCTCCATGCAAATGCATGACTCTAAGTTTCTTTCTCTGACTGAGGTTGGTTCCTTTATCCATCTCTCTGCTCCCTCAGCTATACAGAGGAACCTCATTTCACAGCAGGCTATGCAGTGTGAAGGTGTCACCAGAGACTAGTGGGATCAGCGTTGTTCCTTATTGTCTCCACATCTCTCCGTTGTGAGTCTAGGCACGCATTTTTCATGACAGGAAAGTACCTCTAAGAAGTGATAATTTGTGGAATGTTCATTTATTGTACTCTGTATACAAATGTACATAGTCTTCTCAATAATTGAGTGGGAGAATATAACTGCTGCTTTTCAGATGAGACTATTTAAGCAGAAAAGGTGAAAGGGATTTCCTTATAGTCACAGAGCTATGAGGTAAGGCAACAGAAGAGGTCAGGCTTCAGAGTGTCTATCAGGCACTTTCTCACTATTGTGATCAAACATCTGACAAGAAGCAACTCAAGGGAGGAAGAGTTTATTAAAGCTCCTCATTAGAGGGTGTCGTGGATTGTGGTGAAGAAGAGACGGGGGGGGGGGTTTGCAGGGAGGAGTCAGGAAGTAAGCCAGGCTGTAAGGTCTCAAGGCTAGCACCCAGAGACCTAACTTCCTCCAGTGAGGCTCCACCTTCTGAGCTTCTGACACCTCCCAAAACACTGCCGCCAGCTGGGATCCAAGTTCTCAGATATGAGCCACAGGGAGCATTTCACAGCCACTCACAAGGGGGTGTCTGTGCTGAACCACTCTGCAGTGACAATTCTGAGTCCAAAGTTACTGCTCTTTGCCGTATCCCGTGGAATCATTAACTCTTCTTTCAAAGTAGATTCCCTTTAATTACTGTTTTCAAATGTTTAAAAAATGAAAATTAAAACATTTAAATTTTATATGCATGACTCTTTTGCCTGTATGTGTCTCTGTGTAGTGCATACATGCCGGGTGCCCACAGAGGCCAGAGGGGGGCCGTTGTGTCATGTAGAACTGGAGTTATAGATAGTTCTGTGTTATAGATAGTTATAGCTAGGACTGTGTGGGTCCTGGAAACTAAATGTGGGTCTTCTAGAAGAGCAGCCTGTGCTCTTAACCACTGATCCATCTCTTGAGCACCGAGGATGTGGTGCTGAACATTAAATTTACCACATTGACCATTCTGAAGTGTAAAGTTCTATAGTGTGGAGGGTGTTTATACATCGCACTACAGATTGCTGGACGTTCTTCATCCTGTAAAACTGAAAGTTTATGTCTCCTTTAACCACCTCCCTATGTTTTATGGTTTGACGACTTCACTTTGTATAAATGGACTCTTGTGGCATCTGTCCTTTGTTCTGCTGTAACTGGCTTAGTTTACGTAGCCCAGAGTTCTTGAGGTCTATTCATGGTGAATTTCCTTGTTTTGTTATGACTTCCTTGTGTGTGTGTGTGATAGAGGAAAATGCCATTGTGCATCATTGGACAGTGAGCACAGGAGTACAGGGATGGGGCCGAGATTTTGCTTAGAATTCTATTGGATATATATCCAGAAATGTGATTGCCGGGGCACATGGTAGTTCTATTTTCAATTACCTGATGAACCTCTGTACTCTTTCCACAGACGCTTCAGCAGCTTGCATTCTACAGTGTGCTAGAGTTCCAGTCTTTTGTGTACTTAACCGGTACCTCTTATTTTCTTTTCTTTTGATAGCCGGCATCCTAATCAATGGACAGTTTACTTTTCTCTTATAATTAGCAATGCTGAAAACATTTTGTATGCATGTTGGTCATATGTATATCTCTTTTTGAAAGTACTTAAATCCTCTACTGCTTTTGTTGTGGTTTTGTTTGTTTGTTTGTTTTAGGCACAAGGTCTCAAACTTTCTATGTAGTTGAGGCTGGCCTTGAACTTCTGATCTTCCTGCCTGTACTTTCATTTTTTTTTTGTTAAGTTGTAGGTTCCCATATGTATTCTGAGTATTAATTGTGTGTCCCCAAAATATTTTCTCCCATCTCATAGGTTGTCATTTTACTCTGTTGGTTGTTTTCTTCGTGCAGTCTTTTTGAATTTTTAAAGTTTATTTAATTTTTATTTGTGTTTGTATGTGAGGATGTACATGTGTGAATAGAAGTGTTCGTGGTGTCCAGAGGAGGACACTGTATCCACTGGACCTGGGGTGAGACAGTATTGTGGGCCCCTGACATGGACCCTGGGAAACAAATTTGGGTGTTCAGCAAAAGCACCACATGTTGTCTCCAATCCCCTTTGTACAGTTTTTCTTTTTTTTTTTAAATTACAGTTTAGTCACTTTGTAACCCAGCTGTAGCCCCCTTCCTCATTCCTTCCCAATCCCAACTATTCCTCCCTCTTCTCCTCCTATGCCCCTGTCCAAGTCCACTGATAAGGGAGGTCCTCCTCTCCTTCCCTCTGACCCTAGCCTATCAGGTCTCATCAAGACTGGCTGCCTTGTTTTCCTCTGTGGCCTGACAAGACTGCTTCCTCCTCAGGGGGAGGTGATCAAAGAGCCAGCCACTGAGTTCATGTCAGAGACAGTCCCTGTTCCCTTTACTAGGGCACCCACTTGGAGACTGAGCTGCCATGGGCTACATCTGTGCAGGGGTTCTAGGTTATCTCAATGCATAGTCATTGGTTGGAGTATCAGTCTCAGCAAAGACCCCTGTGCCCAGATATTTTGGTTCTGTTGCTCTCCTTTTGGAGCTCCTGTGCCCTCCAAGTCTTTCTATCTTCCCCTTCTTTCATAAGATTCCCTGCAGTCTGCCCGAAATGTGGCTATGAGTCTCAGCATCTGCTTTGATACCCTGCTGGGAAGAGTCTTTCAGAGGCCCTCTGTGGTAGGTTCCTCTCCTGTTCCCTGTTTCCTCCCTCTTCCGATGTTTGCCTTTCTGAATGAGGATTGATAATCTTACCCAAAAAACAAGGAAATCATTAAATTTGCAGGCAAATGGTAGGAACTAGAAAAGATCATCCTGAGTGAGGTATCCCAGAAACAGAAAGACACACTTGGTATATACTCACTTATAAGTAGATGTTAGACATGTAATATAGGATAAACATACTAAAATCTGTACACCTAAAGAAGCTAAGCAAGAAGGAGGACCCTTTTTACAGTTTTTAAGATTGGTTTTTCTCCCTTTTTCCTATTTTCATTCTGTTGCCCAAGCTTTGGCTATCATAGCCAGGAAGTCATGCCCAATCTGTTATCCCTATGCTTTTCCCTTATGTTTCTTCCAGGAGTATTTAGTTTTAAATACTATGTATTTAATCTGTTTAGCGTTAATTTATATGTATGGTTTAAGGTAGGGTCCAGTTCATTCTTTTGCAAGTGCATATTTCAGCCGCCATTACTGTCTTTCATTGCACAGATTATTTCAGTACCTTAAAAATACAAACAAGCACACTGGCCCAGGGAGGCCAGAAGAAAGACACCCAAGCACCTATTGTGGGCGCCACTACAGAGCACAAATATTTGATGGAGATGTGGGAAAGATGGAGTGTGTGGTGGAGAGATGGAAGACAAAGTGAAGTTGAGGGGTTCTTACACTGGGAGAAAGGTGGAACTGGAGACGGCATGGCAGTGAGGAGCAGGAGGATATGAGGAGGCCACGGTGAGGTCCTGGATTGGGCGACCACCAAGTGTCCCATCTGGGTCCATGGACCTGCTGCAGCTAGGGTCTGTATCAATGTCTGTGGCCTAAGTTATCACCAAAGACCAAGTGTACTTCTGGGATGCCACCTGAGATCATGTGGGTATCCGAGGGCTGCCAAGGTGGGTCATGCTGATCTGAGTGCCTGTGCTGCTGCCTGAGGTCATAGTGACAGCCAGGCTGTTGCTTGGGGCCACGTCTGGGTCTCTGGTCCTCTGGCAGCCAGGGTCTGTGTTGGTATCACAAGCCTGTGTTACCACAGAGGCCATGCAGATGTTCTTGGTCTGGATGCAGCCTGTGGCACTGTGCCTAGCTGGCCCCTCCCCTCTCCAGCCATCACATTTGAGAGAGCTGGCCCTGGGGGCAGAGGCAAAGGGGAGCTGGCCCCAAGGATATGAGAGCAGGAGAGCTAACATGGCTCCTTGCTGGCTAAGGCACTGGGTGAGCAACTTGGGGCAGCGCTGGAGAGTTTGCCCTGGTGGTATGCACACAGGAGAGCTTGTGGGCTGACCAACACCTATGCCATCGATGGTCTGTTGTAGCACATTAAAAGGCTTGTCCTGCAGGTCCAAGGCTGCAGGATCTCCATGACACAGGGCAACGGCAGGATATCCGAGAGGAGTCCCAGTGAGGACCCAGTATTGGTAGAATAGCAGAAGCCAGAGGCCTAGAAACAGACAAATGACTCACTGCAATGAACATTTATAAGTGAAGATGTGTGGACAAAAGGCTATACCACATGACAAACCAGGACACACTATAGCTTCCATGACAAGATTTTGTTTTTATTCTGCCTTTATTTTCTTTTGGTGGAGAGGTTGCAAGAGTGGAAGGCAAATATGAAGGGATGGGGAGATGAGCGGGTTTGGGGTGCATGATGTGAAACTCACAAAGAATCAATTAAAAAGTTAAAAACTAATACAGATGTTGATCTGGACAGGGTTGTGTGTCTATAGTTTTATCTAGGAGTTGGAAGCCAGTCTGAACACTTTAGGGAGGCCCTGTCTCTTAAGCAAAACAACCCTCAACCCCCTCTAATGTTCCTGTGATTTTGTTGTAGCTGGCTTGTGTTCAGGAGTAACAGCTTGGTAAACAGACCCAGGCAGAGCATGCCTGAGTCCCTTGCTGAGGGCTCATGCATGGGATACCTGCCAACAGGAAAGCTGGGTGCTGTGCTGCTCACCTCTGGGGATCCAATGACTCTAGGGCTACACTAGGGGCCTCCTACCCTGAATCCATACAAACGGCCCACAGGAGTTGGACAACACAGTAGCTGCTGGGTTGTGGCAACTAAAAGTGCCAGGGGCGCCTTTCCTGTTTCTCTCTTAAGGCTCATAGTTGTTTTCTCTGATATTGTTTTCCTGGACCCTCTCAGCATCTTGTCCATAACCATGTCCTTTGTTGTATTCCAGAAATCCAAGATAGGAATAGCCCCCCCCTCCCCCCGATCTTAAAGGACTGAAGTGTTGCAGAGGAAGGCAAACAGGAGATCCTATTGCTGTGTCGATTATGCGAGGACAGTAAGTGTTTGCAGGTTGCGTACTGCATGCTAGTCCAGCTTCATCACCAGAGCATTTGCTGGGAACCATAGGCGTGACATTGGACGATTCATTCCTTGAGGTGTATCATTTTGAACACAGCTGATTACCCCTGGAACCAGGAGACCAAGGGTTTAGGGTTTAGATGATGAGGTTAGTATTTAGCCTCCCATTGCTCTTAGGAGCATCCTTTTTAACATAAGATACATAAACTAACAACCATGTGAAATACCCAATAGAATAATACTGTAGCTGAGTGCTGGAAACTCACATAGTTCCTCCATTGCTGTGGTGGCAGGTAATTAAGAGTGGTAGTTAACAGAGCTGGGGAATCCAAACTGCCTCAGTGCACAGTGGCTGTCTGCTTGCTAGCTGAGTGACTGTGTCAGAGTTTTTAATCCCATATGCTCCAGTTTCCTCCTCTATAAGTGAGATGGTACCTGCCTGCCTCAGAGGGTTGTGGTAAGAATAAATGCATTTGTACTTGTAAAGTGTTTTTTCACATGGCTGGCAAAGTAAAGCATCAGTAGTTTTAGACATTCTCTACAACCTGTGTAGCCATTACCACCGTCTGTGTCAGTTGCTGAGAGTGGCATAGTGGCAGTTAGAAAAACACACGTAAACATTTCTGGCTAGAAGGTTGGGGAGATGGTCACCTGATTAAAGGCTTGCAAGGCGCCGAGTTCAACTAGAACCCAAGTTAAAAAAAAAAAAAAATCAGGCCTCACAGGACACTTCTGATCCTGGTGATCCGAGGTGGATACGACACTTCTCCCTGGTCGCCTAGCCTAGTCTTGTTGGTGAATTGTAAGCCAGGGAGAGACGCTGTCTCAGGAAAACACCACGTCAATAACGCGTATGGAAGGACACCTGAAGCTATCCTCATGCCTTCACATGAATGCACATTTATCCACGCTTACACACAAAATGCTCACTGTTAGTAAATTAACAAATATTAGTGCTTGTAATTGGGGAAACATCTCTGTTAATACACTTAACATCATTTTACAACCAAGGAAAATAAAATTGATGATTTCGATGTTAATTATAACTAGTAATATATTTATATTGGTCTTCCGTAATACAGTTTGGCAAATCTGCGAGACAGAGTGAGTAACTTGAAAGTGGGACAGTGCTAACTTTCTGTGTTTGGTGTGTATTATTTGAGTTTGTATCTAGCAAGACAGATGGAGTTTTCAAACGCATCTTTATAACCATCGTTGGTGGGAGGGAAGGCCCCCCTCTAGTGGGAAAGTGGGAGCTGACACAAGTTAAGTTTGAAGGTACAGGAATTGTCTTTCTTGTTGATATTGAGGTGGGTTTGTTTAATAGGAAGAAGTGAAACTGTGAACCTGTTTGCTAGAGTGTAGTCATGGCCACTACGGAGGCGCCATCTGGAACTGAGATATTAGACCAGCCCTGTGTTGTAATTATTTTCTTTGTTTATCAGTAAGATACTCTCAGTAAAAAAGGTATGTTTGCCTTTTAGGAGATTGAGAGCCATCTTAATAAAACAAAACAACACTTGAACGTAGTGGTCGTGCGCCAGAAAGGAGTTTTAAAATTGATACTTTCATATAAAACTCAGTAATAATACTTTGAAGTGAGTTTATGACTTCAAATGAGGAATTTTATGTACAATATAGACCATTGGAAACCAGCACATGTAAGTAAATATTAATCTATGGCCATATTGCCCTGACCATTTCTGATCTCCTCTGATCTCTTGAGCTAAGAAGGATCAGGCTTAGCTAGCGCTTAGATGGAAATGACTAAGTGCTAACATGTACTTTTAAACTATGCAACTGCCTATCGTTTTGAAAGAAAAAAAAATCATATGGAGACTGAAAATGATTTGTAAAGAGATCAGACTATGGGTTTACAGACTTCTGGAAAATAAGTATCTTAAAATTAATTATTAACATAGCATTTACTCAGCGGCTGTCAGTCTTTCCTTATTTTAACATTTACTGTCATGGTATGAAGAGAAGGTCTCCTAGACAGGCCCGTGCTTGCCACTCTTTCTGTTCTGTTCAGCACAGTAAGAGTGTGATTGTTTTTTTTTTTTTTTTTTTGGTAGGGGAAACGGTATAACTGTCTGGGCCCAAAATTATGCCACAAGGCCCACAACCCTCTGCTCTGCCTGGCAGCTGTGTTGGCAGGACTGTCAGATGTGTAAGGATAAAAGAACTGGTTGTGGAGTTGCCTCGTGTGTTATTAGTAAACTCTTGGGGAAATTTAATAAATATCTTCTGTCCATTCCTATTTTGCACCAGGGAAATAGTTAAGATTTTTTGGCACTTACTATTTATGTCCGTTCTTTGAGGATGATTTTTGATGTCAACATTTGTCACATTTTAGGCAAATGGTACAAAGACAGTAGTGTGCTGATACCCCCTTATTGTTCTTCTTTGAAGTTTGTCATAGATGTGTCACCTTCGTTCTTGAGGTAGAGGCCTGGAATGACTCCAAAACACATTGTAGGGTTTGCCTTGTTTCAAGGCTGGTGAAAGGAAGGGCTGAGAGTTTAGGTAGAGTAAGCTTGGTAGGGTGGTACTGAGAGTAACAACCTAGTTTTGGACCAGGAACCAGAGTATTCTCCCCTTCTCCATCCGGAACGATCCCAGTTCATCATTGTGAAAGCAAAACATATGCAAGATGATAGTGTTGTGCAGGCTAAATGCATGTATTGAGTGTACTAATGCTTAAAGCACTGAGAGAGACTTCCTAGGGTCCTAACAAAGTGACATTTGACAGTGTGATAATAAGACTGGGGAACAGGAACGAGAGACCCCAACTCAAGGTAGAAAATTACTCCAAATGAATAATATTATACCTGATCTATTAAAATCAAAAGGATTAGTGGAACAAAACTGAAGTTCCAGTGATGCATTCAAATGTTATAAGAGTTTTCATTTGGACAAAAACAAACAAACAAACAAACAAAAACCAACCATATAACATGGAAAAAGAAATAATCATTAAGTAGTTAAAAAATACCTAAGAACATGAACAAGGGTACTGTGAAGGGGTCTAGACTTCTTATTAATCCTACATTCATTTACAAGACTAAAGTTTGAAAGGCAGGAACAGAATGCTTTCCTCCCCTTCATTATATTTTTTAGATTGTGTGTGTGTGTGTGTGTGTGTGTGTGTGTGTGTGTGTGTGTGTGTATGTGTTTCACTTGCATATCTGGATTTGTACCAAGTACATGCCTTTACATTCATGGAGGCTGGAAGATGGTGTGGATCTCTTGAAACTGAAGTTGCAGATGGTCGTGAGCCTATGGGTGGGTGCTGGAAACCAACCCAGATCCTCTGGAAGAGCAACCAGTGCTCCTGACCTCTGAGCCATCTCTCCAGCTCCAGTTTCCTCCCCTTAACCTGTTAGTTACAACTTCTGGGGAGGGGCGCTGCACGCTTGCACACTGGTGCATGTGGACGAGACTTTGATGTTTGTTTGACATCTGTCCTATTGGTCTCTCTCTTATATTCATGAAATAGAATCTCTTGCTGAATATGGAGCTCACGAATTCTCAAGACTAGTTGGCCAGCAAGCCCAGGTTGCCTTTCCCACCTCCTGACACTAGAATTACAGATCCATGCCACCATTTGTGGCTTTTTACATGCGGACCAGAGAGTCAAGCTCAGGTCCTCATGCATTGACAGGCACTTTACCCACCGGCCTTCTCCTTAGACCCAATATCTTTCATTACGTAATTTTTAAACAATCTCTAAACATGCTATCAAAGCAAGGCTGTAAATAAATATTTGGGTAAACTTAATTACCAAAATAAAATATTTTAATATAAAGTATATTTAAGAGATTATGTTTATTAAGAGAATATTGAATTGGGAAAAAATAAAACAAAATAAAAACAACTCTTGGGAAAATACTTAGCCTTGATGATAATTTAAAGTAAAAACTGAGTGTGTCTCACTGATCTCAAGGAAAATAAGACTGGATAGATTTTCTGATTATAAATTGGAAAAGTATTTTTTAGAGACTATTTTTGATGATAAGCATACATGGTTGCCATATTTCTGTCATATTTTAAATTCATTCAACAACTGATATATATTTAAATAAATAATGTAGATATGATGTCTAAATACTTGGAATGTGTTTGGGGTATGGGGAGATCTGTGCTCTTTCAGTTCTTGAAGATTACTCTTTGGCTTAGAAAGTTCACTTTAGGGACTATAAGGTAAGAAAAGGAAAAGGTCATTTTTATAAATATATTGATAGAGGCTCAGTATATATATCATAACTTTGGAATGTCGTGGGGAACCCTCCAAGGGCTAGTGACTGGAAAATAGGTGAGAGGTCGTCATATCTTTGTTGATCTTAAAGAGCGACCACAGATACATATAAAATTTACAAACAAAACCTGCAAATAACAGAACCTAGCTGAAGGCTACCTTAATGGCAACTGTCTTAAGAAATGACTGTGTGTGAGAGAGAGAGCTTAGGTGAAGGGTGCATGTCTGTGTGTGTGAGCTTAGGTAAAGGGTGTAGCATGCAAGCATGAGGACCTGAGTTCCGATCCCAGAACTCATGTGACATCACATACAGTAAAATGTGTCTTTAATCCCAGAAGATAGGAGGGGAGAGACAGGTGAGATGTGGAGAGGAGCCGGGAGAATCCCTGGAACCTTGCAGGGTAGCTAGCCCGCTGTACACAGTGCTGAACAGTGAGAGACTGTCACTGAACAGTGAGGACAGACACTTGAGGTTGTCCTTTGACCTCTGCGCACCCCACCCTCCCACACATGACCATGCACACAAATACATGCACATCACATACGTAGACTATACAAATATATACACAGAGATGAAAAGAATTACAGCTAAACACAGTTTGGAAGTAAGTGCATAACTATGTATGTAGTTTACATACGGGTAACATATAACTATGTATGTAGTTTACATATGGGTAAATGGCTTGTGTGTATGTGTGTTGTGTATGTGTACACTTGGCTGTCTGTGTACAGATACCCATAAATGTATGCCTGTGTGTAAGTCAGAAACCTTGACCTATCAGTCTATACCTACTTTTTTTGAGACCAGGTCTTGTCACTGAACCTGGAACTCACTACACTAGCTGGCCAGCAAGCCCCAGAGATCTCCAGTGTGCACCTCAAAGTGTTAGGATTACGTCCATAGCGCCATGCACTATTTTTTTTATAAGTGCTGGGGATCTAAACGCGGTCCCATGTTGCTCCACAGTCTACCAGCCGATCCATCTCCTGCCTTCTACCACCTGCAATTAACGTCTTCTTTACTCTTCCTCTGTCTGTCACCATCTTCCCTTAGAATTCAGGTTTTGTTTTGGAAGATACAGATACATTGAAAAAGACTGACGCTGTGCACTTCTCCCCACATTTTATTTCACCTCTTAGTACATGGGTGTACAGGAGGAAAATTCTAAGAAATTACAAAAAATGTTATCGAAACATATTTAATAGTTGCATGTTGTAATTCCCTGTGGGTTTTTTACTCCTTGCCTAAATGGGAGACACTTTTAGGTCTTACTCTTTCTCTCAAAAAGTATCTTGCTTATTTGGTCATGAGCATCATGGTCAGGGCTTCCCCAAACCCCTGCTGCCTTCTGCTGAGAGAAACATCTCTCAGATATTTCTACCTAGCCCTTATCCCTCATGTCCTTCCTCCTGTTCCTATGTGAGAACTGTCAGGGCCTTTGGCCAAAGCTAACACCCCCATGCCAGTTCTCTCCCCTTGTGACAAAATGCCCAAGACAGATCAATTAGAAGAGGACAGGTTTATTTTGGTTTATAGCTCCAGAGGTGCAGACTGTGGTCACTTGGACTTGTGGCAGACAGATCTCATGATGGGGGAGGGGTCCATTCACAGAGGAGGGTCTATTCACCTCATGGCCCAGAGGTAAGGAGATCCAGAGCCTAATACCTGCTTCAAGAACATGCCTCCCAGGGGCCTAACTTTCTTCTGGAGGCCCCACCTCCTGAAATTTGCACCATAGGCTGGTGACCAAATTTTTAGCACCTGGCCTTTGCGGAATAACTATGATCCAAACTGTCACACTCCATTAAAGGTGCCATTCTGGTGGCTTCCCTTCCCTCTTCTTTTACTTTTTGCTTATCGTTTGCTCTATTTGCTCATGCTCCTAAGCATCTGTTCTTGCCATTTTAGAAAGAACTGGTCGGCTTTCCTGTCGTTGTGATAAAATACCCAAGGTAGATAAACTTTTAAAGGGAGGTGAGAATTGCTTTCAAAGGTTTCAGTCCGTAGTCACTGAGTCCCCATTTCATTGTGCCTGGAGCAGCCCCAGTACATCATAGTGAAATGGTATAGAAGAGGATGCTTATTTACCCTGTGGAAGTTGGGAAGTAGAGAAAGGGGTCATGGTCTCAGGACCTTCCTCAGAACCATCCACCATGATGTACTTCCTCATAAATAGATCCCACTGCTTTAGGATTCCATCTTCCACCAGTAACCCCATCGCCTATGACCAAGACTGCAGCAGTGGGCCTCAGAGAGACTTTGAAGATCCAAGCTAAGACTTTGTTTGGTGGCACACAGTAGAATTAATTCCATCATGGAAGAAGCTAAATCAGGAGGAGTGTGAGTTCTTGGCCAGACTGGGCTTCTTAGTGAGAGTTTTTCTTAAAATTAAATAAATAAAAATAAATAAGTAGATAAATAAAGTGATTGCCATGTTTTTCTACTTTATTCATCTTATAGTTAATGTGCTGTGATCTCCTTTTGTTTGTGCAATGCAATGGCCTGTGCTCCTCTTCCTCTCTACTATCTACTGAGTCCTTTCAGGTTGGCGGTTTGCCTTCCCTCCTTCACCAACATCCTCTTTGTCATGCACACCATGACCCTGTATTGTTCTGTTTTCACCCTGTACTGCTGAAGCACACTAAACCATGCCTTCTGGAGTCAAGGCTTCTGGTACAGTGGGCTCATGCATCCTTGCCTTGTGCCTCCTCATCTTGGGTCACGCCTGGGACAGTCCCCAGGAATGACTCCTCAGAGCTCTCCTCTCTGCATTCACTCCTTTTATGGTCTTATCCTACTCCATGCTTGAAATGTCTACATGCTGAGTTTCCCACATATATGTTTTAGCCCAAACATGTCTCCTCATCTCCAGACCCCAGCTTGTAGTTTCTCTCCTGTCTGCTTTGCTCATCTTCTTCTGTCAAACCAGTGCGCTGGGAGAGCCTTTGAATAGTGCATCTTATCTAGAATCAGTTTCCATCACCATTGCTGTAGAGAACTGCAGGCCTCCCCTCAAGGCTCTCCACCTCTTCCTTCACTCTCCTTTCTCTACACATAGCAGCAAGACAGCCATTTAAGACAGAAAGCCTGCCATGCCCTCTGCCCGGAGCCCCTCAGTGACTCCATGTCTCCATATGGTCTTTCTCTCTGGTCTTTGATCTCACTTCCTCTTCCTCTCCCTTCAGGTCTATTCCAGCTGCTGCTGGCCTCAGAAACCCTTGGTTATTCTTTCAGACCTTTATAAGAGTTGTTTTCGTTTTTTTGTTTTATTTTGTTTTGTTTTGTCTTGTTTTGTTTGTTTTTTTCCCTGAACGCTCTCCACAATTTTTTGCAGAGTCCTTTCCTTCATCTCCTTTGTTCCTCCCAAGCTTGTCTTCTTGTGAACTCTTTCCGATCATGCTTTGGGATCACCAGCTCATCACTGCACCCCTCCTTGCCCCCCATGACCTTTCCCCCTAGTCAATACTTAGGTTACTTTGTTTCTCATTACTAGCATGTAGTCCCCAACGAAGCATCCAGCTGTCAACCTGTATTTCACTTTTAATATTTATCTGTGTTTATGCGTGTGTGTACACACACGCACATTACCCCCTCCGCACCCACACACGTACATAGACAAATGCAGTTAGCGTAATGAGTCATATTTCTGCTTAATCACAAACATTCCTAACTCTGCACTTTTAATAGTATTTTACAACTTTGCAAGAAACTAATGTCATGCTTATTAACCCGTAATTTTGAAAAGTCATTTCATTTTGAATAATTAGCACACTAATTGCTCAAATAGCTTTCTGTCTCATTTTCAAGACTGGTTAAATTTTTTCTTAATGCATTGACAGTGGCTTTGTGTTCATGCCTGCAAGTTCTTTGAACTCAAGTGGGATTAGATCTGACAGGCATTCCCTTGGAAAATAGAAAAGTTATGCGGTGGCCATGGCAGTGCTTATAATTGTCCATGCTTACTATAATATGTGATTCTGAATGCCTACCAAAATTAAGTTTGTACTGGAAATTCATATTGAGAAAAGTACTATTTAAATCAAATATTTCAAAATAATTTGGAGAGGGGATCATGAATGTTACTGACAATTCTTGGTGAATTGTCACAAAAGAATGACAATTGTCTTAGATGATAAAAATGCCAATTATCCTTATGTGAGCATTACATACTTACACATGGTAAAGACATAATGTCACAGTGACTCCCAAATGTACAATTGTATAAAGGGACTATAAAAAGAAAAAAAAATACAATTTTAAAACTGAGCCAATCCACAATGATCTGTTGCCCAGATAAATATCAAATTAATTAATAATTATGCATGAATGTGACAGAATTACACATTTCTTTTCTAGTATTCATGTTTTCCTTAATTAGGTTACAGACCTTTTTAAAATGTACGACGATCCTTACTCCTCATTCCTCATAATCATTCTCAGTAAATATCTCCCTGCCTATTAGACACATTTCGTCTCATTTTTCAAAAAAACAAAATGTAGTTACCGCGCCTTAGAATGACTCAGCTGGATGTGGTGGCAAAGTGTGTAATCCCGGTGCTTGGGATACTGAAAGAATTGCTGAGAACGTGAGGCTAGCCTGGGCTACACACCGAGTTCCAGGCCAGCCCATGCTAGAGTGAAGAGGGAGGTTGTGTCTCAGGAAAACAAACTCTAGTAACACCGACGATCAAGAAAATCACTGCAAAGCATACTGTGTACAGCGAGTAAGAAACTGACAGGGCAATGCCAAGCCTGCTGGCACACACCTCTAATCTCACAGGGAGGTCTGAGGCAGGGGGATTATGTGTTGAAACCCAGTCTCACATCATCCAGTGAGATGTGAGACCCTGCAACAACAACAAAAACCCCACACTGACACCCTCACTCCCTCTCTCCGGACCTCTTCATTATTAGTGTTGCCACTGCCGAAACTTTATGCCTCAGGACAAGGAGGAAATATAGCCTAATGGTCCTCCCTTGCTTTTTTGTGCACTAAAGCAAGAGTTAGAACAGCCGTTAAAGTTTGCATTGGCCTAGAGGCCACAGGGAGTACTGACAGTTCTGTCTGCCAGTCATCAGATGCTGATGCTGCCTGGAGTAAAGAGATTTGGGAGAAAATGCCAGTGATTTCCCAGCAGGGCAGAGGCAGGGGGATTGTGACAAATTTGAGGCCATCCTGGTGTGCACGGAGTTACAGGCCAGGCCAGCCAGATTACACAGTGAGACCCGCCGCAGGGAGGGCTGGCGTCATCAGTTGATTGAATATAGGTGCCAGCAACTCATGGGGCATCGGGCAAGACTTTACCAATTAAACGTGTAGGTGAGGATAGGGCAGGGTCTCCGTGTTCTTAAATTTCAATATTTCCATGGTGCAAGAAAACAGCAAAAGCAACAGCTAAGGTGCTGTGAGCACTTAGCAAGTACCAGGAACTGGAAAGCCTTTATCTCTTTGGTTTATTGAAACAGGGTCTCAATCTCGTAACCCAGGCTGCCCTCCTTGCAGCAATCCTCCTGCCTCTGCCTTCTAATTGCTAGGTTTACTTACACTTCTCCTTAAGCCATCATGCCCAATTTATGCTAAAGTTTTAACAGAAACTATTTTTGTGTGTTTGTGCAGTGTGCTTGCCATCTCCGGGTAACTTGCCAGCCTTTGTGTTGACTATGCCTTGTAAGTGAATTTCACATGTGGGCAGGCACGGAGGTGATGTAGAGAAAGACACAGTAAAGTCTGTGGCTGTGCAAGGGTCTTTTCTCAGGTATGAAGGTTTAGGAGGTTTAAAACTACAACAGCAAACAGTAAAAATTTGCCTCAGGTTGGGTGTTCCAAGCATAATTAGATTATTTTGCCTAACAGGTCTTCACATTTGTGTGAAAAGCATTCAAGTAAATAAAAGCTTCTAAAATAATCCTAAAACAAGTGTTTTAATGACCATGATCTGAACTAGTGACAGTGGCTACTCTGCTGCAAAGTTTTACAGATTGGCTTCACGTAACATCTTATCTCAACTTTCCATATCCAGAATTAAGCTCTATGTCATTTAAATGCCAGAGACTGTGGTATTAGGATATGTGCTTGGGCTTTCATACATGGCTCCTAGATTAGAATATTATAATACCATGAGGGGCTAGAACCATGATACTGGGGCACATTGCTCAGAAAGCTAAATTTCAACCCCTATCCATCTCCTATGCACTTTCCTTTTATCTGGTTCTTTTACTGCCTGAGGCAGGCCAAGGAAACTAGAGTTCTTCCTTCCCTACCATGAGGATTCTACCTCCCAGTCTTTGAGCTGCTGATCATAAGGACTTTTTCTCTCATAGACACCAACACTATGATTTCAGAAGGGTCAGAGGCGGGCAGTCATGAGGACTAAGCCCTGACAAATGCACCTAGGTATAGTCAGTCAGTGATGGCTACTGGACCAGCTGCAGGGTGGTTGTATGGGGAGATCATATCTGGGCTTACATGAGCTTGTTATGATGTGAGAGTACAGGAAACACTGCTTTGTCGCAAGTGTCCAGTACTCAAATGCTACTCCCAGCTTTGATTAGAAAAGCTTCTCTTCCCAGTGTATGGCAGGGAATGCAGACTCATGGCTGCACAAGTAGCTAAGAATAAGTAACATTTGAGTGTGCGGCATTTATATCATTCCCTCTAAGGCTCCGCCAACATTGGAAAAGGGGGAACAGCAAGAGCCTCAGAGCCAGAAGACAGGAGGAAGAGCTATAAAATGACCTGTTCTGGGTGTGACACTGACATTGCAATCCCAGACCCTCCACATCTTGTGCATCTGAACTGGGTCTGCATAAGAACAGTTCTAGCCACAGCCAGGCATGAAGGTCAGAGGTGCTCAAGGGACCCTAATCCTCCCTGGCGAATTATTTATTTGGTACACATTACTTTAAGTTTTATACCCAATGGTGACCCTACCAGGCTCCAGTCAGTAGTCCAAATCCAGTGGTCATGCTGATGGTCCTGGTTAAACTAAGTGACCAGAAAACACACCCAAAAGTCCTGATTGTGGGTAATGTCCTGGCAGGGAGGAGGGGGAGATGATAGTGATGGGAGAGAGAGATAAGGTGGGAGGAAGGAATCAAAATACATTACATACAATATGAAACTGCCAGGGAAAAGTTAAAAATAAAATCTACATCGAATAGCACTTATTTTTAAAATTTCATATTTAATACCAACTTTAAAAACTTCTCATCATACATGATATAATACATATAATACATTCTCTATTATTATACATATAATATGTTTTCTCTGCTAAATTTATAATCAAGCCCCTCATGAAAACATGTTTTTCTTTAATTTTAAGCTATTGGCTTTGCATCTGAAACAATATATGTACTCATACGGAGTAATAGTTAGCACACTCTCTAAAATTCAGATTAGGAACCAGCGAGATGGCTTTGCTGGTAAAGGCAATTGCCACCAAGCTGATGACATACATGTGATCCCTAGGATCCATACGATGGGAGAAAACCAACTCCCAGAAGTTGACTTCCAACTTCCACACGTGTGTGTGTGTGTGTGTGTGTGTGTGTGTGTGTGTGTGTGTGTGTATGTGTGTGGCAGGAGCATGTGCAGCTTGTGCATGCTCATGTGGAAGCTAGAGGAGGTCATCAGGTGACTCTTCTATTGCTTTCCACATGATAGGATCCCTCACTCAGTCTGAAGCTACCAGGCTTGGCTGGACTATCCTGCCAGTGAGTTCCTGGGGTTGCAATATCTGTCCCTGATCTGAGGTTGCACACACACATCGCCTTGCCCAAGTTTTATGTGGGTGTTTGGTATTTGAACCTAGGTCCTCTTTCCCATAGCAAGCTTTGTTATCTACTGAGGCATCTTCCCAGCCCCAGTTTTGAAATCATTACTTGATTGGTCAGATAGGGCTCCTCGGGGGTGTAACCAAGAGCTCTACTGGTTCTCAGGCTCTGGGCTCATCCAGTATGTAGAACTGAGAGCAGATGGAGGTGATGCTTGATAGCAAAGTCGATACAAAAATAAGATCAAGGTATTAAAAAGTGATTAATAAAATTTTAAATTAGCATAATACTTTTAATACTGTGTATATCTATCTATCTTTCATAGTTCACATATATAAGTGTACTTTCCTTTGGTCTATACATACACCTGACTGAGCTGTGGAACAAGCTGCTCCTGGTGAATGTGCGGTGCAGTTCCTAGAATTCTACACCCGTGGATAATCTACGTAAGGATAACCTCTAGGAGGCTGAGAAGTCTTTATGCATAGAGTAATCTCTGTAGAGATGGCTTAACTTCCCACTCCAGTGCCCCTGATCCTGAAATTCTATGTGGTCCTCAGTGATCACAGTCAAGAAATAAACAGTAGTCAGAGGAAACATGATGGCCCAAGTTTGATCTCCAGGACCTACATAGTGGAAGGAGAGGCCTGATTGCTGCAGGTTGCCCCCTTTCTCCACACAGCATGCTCCCACCCCAGTAAATAAATATATTAATAATAAAAATTTAAAAAGGAATAAATGGCTTTACCAAATCTAGTAGTGAAAGCATTCCTTGAAATGGAATAAATCAACTAAGATCCTTGCAATTGCAAGTGAGAGCAAGGGTCCCTTTTCTGGGACTTCCTACATATTTTCAGAAAATATTCAGCTCCCTGATGCTCTCTATGTTTTAATTTGTTTCACTGTGTTTGATTTTAGAGAAAGCATTTCACTTCATAGCCCAGGTCGCTGAGGAATTCACTGTGTGGCTCACTCAGGCTGACCTTAAACTGACAGCAAGCTGGTTGGCATTCACAGGTGCTGGGATTATATTCAGCAGCCACCACACCCAACTCTGAGTCATTTCATTTTATTGCTTTCAGAGCCTGCTTTTCAAATGACCAGTTTAGCACCTTTAATCTGTCTTGGGTCTGTTGTGAAAGCAAGAACAGCATTTTATGATGCCCACTTTGAAAATAATTTTTATAATATGAGAACTACAGTTCTGAAGGTCATATGTCTCTGCTACTGTCCCTGGAGCTCCCCAGTTCTCTCTTGACAATTTAAATGATTCATTTTGCTGCTTACCTGATCCTTCCCCAGAGAACCAATTATGTAATGTTCTTGAGGCACCTGACTTGCAAATACTCTTGTATTCTTGAAGCACATTTTAGGTGAATTTTCCAGTTTCTAAAAACCAGAAATTATTTCTTTACTCTAATTGTACTTGAGTTACACAGGTAAGATTTTCAAACATTAATAGACTCTCAACATCAGTAGGTATATCAACCATAACATGTGTTTTATGGTACTACACATCTAAGAAATTATGTTGTCAAAATAAATGCTAATCATTTTGTCACTCTCTCTGTTGGTTGGATCTTAGACTTCATGTCCCTCCTATCTCCTTTCTCTTGTCTTTTGTTCCAGCCCCACCATGTCTGATCTTTTGGCGTCAGTCTGTCTTGTGTGAAGTGAATAAAAATACTGTAGATAGCTTTGCTATGCTTTCTCCTATGTGCCATGCTATATGTATAGCATACCTGTATGTTACTGTATACGTACAGTGTTACTGTATATCTATAGTGTCCGTGTTACTGTATATCTCTAGTGTGTCTATATTTACCATATATCCACACTGTGTCTGCATGTTAGTATGTATCTACAGCGAGTCTGTATGCTACTGCAGATCTACAGTGTTCCTGTATGTTACTATGTATCTACAGTGTGCCTGTATGTTACTGTATATCCACAGTGAGTCTGTATGTTACTGTATTCAGCTCTTCTACAACCAGGCTGGTTCCACTAACTTCAGCAGGGCTGGGGCTGGAGACAGTGTGGGAGCCTTCACCTTTTTAAAAAAGGTGGCTTTGTTGACTTACCATCTTCAATAAGTGAAATGTATTTTGAAAAATTAATGATCTAGCTCCCAAATGGTTGCATGACTTAGGTGCAGTTTCTTTTAACATGTAATTATTTTTAATGTGGGATGTTGAGGCCAGGCAGAAAGATGCAATTTTAAAATAAAATGGTCTAGTAAAGGCCAGCATTTAGGTGTAATCTTTTTTCTATTTAGAAAATGATGAAATATTCAAGTTACCCCTAGGAGAAAACAATATTTTGTTTTGTTTTTATCATAGTAAGAACTGCCAGTACTTTTTGACCTATACCTTTAGCTTTAGTTCTTTTGAAAGTCATGTCCTATACCACTATTTCTTTTAACTTACTAAATTAAAGGCATTTTTAAAAGAAAGATGGGCCTTCTCTCTCTACCCCCTGCCAAAAATGTAATATTCTAGGGCAAGGAAAACATTGAAGGGTTAGGCACAAGTTGTGGAATTCTTTCTACCTGTAGACTTTGAATTTACCCACCTTTGGGCATTTGTTTTCTAAACAATAGTCCTAGAAATGGTTTGAAAGCTGTTCCACAAAAATAGGATCCTGGACATGAGGAAAGTGAGCACCTAGCCTAAGGCATACATATTTGAGGATGTGGTATTTGAACCACATATTTTAGCCCCAAAGTCTCTTCACCACTGCACTGTGCAATGGCTCAAGATGGTGAAGAACACACTTGTTTAGCTGCTGTTATTATGTTTTTATCTAATGTATCTTCCATGTCCTTTTCTCAGTGGAATAGAGTCAAAGGATGTTTATAGTGCCTGTAATATGAGTGCTTCAGGAGTTTGCATAGGTTGATGGCCAGTTCTGAGACTTAGGTTATCAGTTTTAATAATAGGAAAAGTTAAATATACTTCATAATGATTTTATGAGCAGTAATTAGGTAATATTTTGGAAGGAGAAATGATCCATGGGGCTGGAGAGATGGCTCAGTGATTATGAGCACTGGCTGCTCTTCCAGAGGACCAGGGTTCAATTCCCAGCACCTGTAATGTGGCTTACAACTATATGACATGTGCATGATACACAGAGATACATACAGGCAAAGCACCCATACATATAAAATAAAAAGAGAAAAAGAAAAGGATTTGTGTAAATCGTGTACACTTTTTATAGTGCTGGCTTTATTTACTTTTTATGAGGTAAGATATTCCAAATGTCAGGACAGTATAGACCTAATCAAAGGTTGGCCACACTCCTGGCATACATGAGTTGTGAAATAGATAATAGGGTTACTGAGGAGGTGAAAGAGCAAAAGGAAGGACCTGTGAAAATTTTTATACTGGAGACAGCTTTAGGGGAATGGTCATTTGAAGACAACACAGCTTAAAACAACCCAGTTTCTAATACCAAAGTCAAACTATCCTGTGAATTAAATTTATTTTATTTTGACCAAGTCTCAAAGTCATTGTGTAGCTGAAGATGACCTTGAATTTATGATCATCTTGCCTCTACTTTGAGCTGTCACTGTTTTAGGGTCCTAATGCCCTTGAGTCCAAAGGCAAAGAAAGAAGTTACAGTGTTAGGATGATTGATGCAGACCACCAGGGGGAAACTTGATTGCTTCTCCATAATAAAGGATAAAGAAGAATATGTGTAAAGTACAGAAGATTAGATCCTCTAGGTGTTACTGTGTCCTGTGCTTAATGTCAATGGAAAACTACAACCTAATGCAGGAAGAACGGTGAATAGTCCAAGCCCTTTAGTTAGGAAAGTGTGGGTTAACCTTCTGGCAAAGAATCAAGACCTTGTGAAGGGCTTTCTGGGGAGGGAGGGAATAGGAAATAAGTGGAAGAAGGTAGTTATAAATACTAGGTAAGGATACATCGGTAGTTACAGAAGTAAAGATTGTAATTGACAGGAGCGTTTCTTTGATGTTTTGTTTAAAATATGCTTATGCACATATGCATAGTCATTAAACTGATATTTTTGTTCCTCTGTTTCTTTACCATGCAATGCAACCTTGATTGAGAGCTCAGTAGTTAAATATTGTAAACCTACATTGTAATATTTAAATTATGAGACACGAAGAGGCTAAGTATTCTCCAAGGGACTTTGTCATCTCCTCTGGGGAAGGAGTAATGTATTTGAGATTACATGTAGGACTGTTTCATTGTGTTAGGTGGGATTATGATCTAGTGAATAGATGTCTAGTTGACAAAGGGTTGGACTTGGGATGGTTAATATTGACAGTCAACTTGAGGGCATCAAGGATCACTGAGGAGATAATCCTCTGTGCATACCTTTGAAGGATCATCTGAATTAGGATAGCTAAGGTGGGGGTGGGTGGGATGCACCTCAACACTGGGTAAGATCATTCTATACATTGAGTGCTTTATCTGAACAAAAAGGGAGAAAGCTGAGCACAAGTTTTCATCGCTCTCTGCTTCCCGACTGTGGACACAATTCCACAGGCTGCCTCAAGGCCCTGTTGCCATGATTTCTCCATGTTGGACTCTACCCTTAAACTGTGAGCCAGAATAAGCCCTTCCTTAGGTAGCTTTGGTCAAGTATTTTTGTCTCAGGAATGAAGAAAGTAACCAGCACAGAAAGTTGAGATTGTTGACATGTACCGCTATGCCAAGTTTATTGATAGTTAATTATAAAGTAGTTTGTAGCTACTATTATGGCCTGTGAAGGACTAAAGAAATGGGGAAAATCAAAGGAAGATGAAGAGGCTGAGAGAAAGAGGGAGAAAGAAAAGATTTAGAAAGTAGTGTGGAAATGTTACCTCAGAGCCTTGACACCAATTATCAGCAGCTTTATGGACACCAGCCACTGTGGACCAGTGTTTCTCAATCTTCCTAATGCTGCAACCTTTTCACACAGTTCTTCACATCGTGGTGACCCTCCAACCATAAAAGTATTTGTGTTGCTAATTTGTAACTGTAATTTTGCTATTTTTATGAATTATAATATAAGCATATGATATGTGGGATAGTTGATATGTGATCCTTATGCAAAGGTCATTCATTCCTTAATGGGTTGTGGCCCACAGATTGAGAACCACTTCTGTAGATGAACAAACTAACCTCCCTCCCTCTGGCCCCTCCTCCTTCTTTCCCATCCCCCATTCTACTTTTTTGTGCTGGGGACTGAACTTTGGGTCTTTTGCTTGCTGAGCTTGTGTTTTATCGCTGGAGTACTCTCCTTGAATGACTTTTATTTTTAAAAACACATTTACTATTTGCCTTTAAGTCTTGGGTGATCCTCTCTGTGTGTGGAACTGCAAGCAGAGATGGGAGGAAGAAATCTAGAAGGATGAGGGGATTTGAGTGGGGTGGTATGGTTGTGGGTACTAGTGTAAGCAGAACAAAGCTGGTGCTGAGGAAATATACCTGAAGCCTGGGCGCCTGGTCTTCATCTATACTGTCAGCACTTTGGTGAGAAGGATGCTAACAAATTGCTTGGAGTAGATGATCTAGGCAAAGTGTGTTTTCTGAGACTATCCTGGAATAATTGCCATCCCTTCAGGTTGGCCATTTGTCCAGAAAACATTACAGGTTAGGTCAAAGGAACAAACTAGGGTTTGTCTTTGGCTTTAGAGGCAAAGAAAGGCTCCTCACGATTTCCGTCAGGTGTGTCCTGGAGCCTGTGCATGCCCTGGTCTAGTTACCATTGATCCTTCTGCTTAGGAGTGAGAAGAATGGGCGCCTTGTTTCTTCTCTTAGTTTGTAACTGATAAACCACCGAGATTGGAATGATTTCTGATGTTGATCTAGGAAAAAGCATATGATTTTGGTTAGTGTGCTGTGCTGGGGCTTAGACTCAGACCTTGTAGGTTCCAGGCAGGTTCTCTACAACCAATTATACCCTCAGCCACGCATGTGGTGTTTCAGGCCATATTTTTTTCCATACCGTGTTTTTAATCAGTGTGGGTAAAATAATAGAATATTTCTTTTCCATAGGACTGAAACATGAGACTGTGAAACTTCTTTGAAGATCTTTCTTTTTCTTTTTTTTCTTTCTCTTTTTTTTCTTTCTTTCTTTCTTTTCTTTTTTTATAAAAAGGTTTATTGGGCTTACATATCCAAATCACATTCCATCATTGGAGGAAGCCAGGACAGGAACTCAGGCAGGTTTGGAAGCTGGAGGCAGGAGCTGATGCAGAGGCCATGGAGGGTGCTGCTTACTGGGTTGTTTCTGTTTCTGATGGCTTGCTCAGCCTGCTTTCTTACAGAAGCCAGGACCACCAGCTCAGGGATGGCGTAACCCACCATGGCCTGGGCCTTCCTCCATTGATCACTAATTGAGAAAAATGGCCTAAAGCTGGATCTCATGGAGGCATTTCCTCAACTGAGGCTCTTTCATCTCTGATGACTCTAATTGTGTCAAGCTGACACACAGAACAAGGCAGTACAAATCATCTACATATATGGCTGTAATGAAAACGTAAATGTAAATGAAAACTTAGGCCAAGAGTCTGAATTTTTCATTCATTGTTTTTGTTTGTCTGTTTTGACTAATTGGGTTTTTTTGAAGATACTATTCTGATTGGGGTTAAGTAGAATCTCAAAGTAGGTTTCATTTGCATTTGCTTGATGGCTATTGGTGTTAATTGGTTTTTTAGGCCATTTTCATTTCTTCTTTTGGGAACTCTTCACCCAACTCTATAGCTCATGTTTTGGTTGGGTTGTTTGAATAAGGGTAGAGAAAGTGGGCACCCTTTTATTGTTTACAATTCTAGTGGAAATGCTTTGAGTTTTTACTTACTCAATATAGTACTGGCTTTAAACTTGCAATATGTTGCCTTTATTCTGTTGAGATACGTTTCTTCTATTCTGAGTGTTTTCAGGTCTGTTGTCATGAAGAGATGTTGGAAAATTGAGCCCTGATGCTCTGGAAGAGCAGTAGAGCTTTGGTTGCTGAAACACCAGCCCCCAGATATCCAAGATTTTAAGCATAGTACTTACTGTTACTAATATTATTAGAAAACCTTCTGTTACTTCCCATATCTGTATTGCATACAACAAAGGGACATTTGCTTTGTGTATGTGATATTGAAGACTAAATCTAGGCTTTGTACATAGTACACAAACACTCTACTCCTGAATTATCTCTAGTAAAATATCACATTTTAAAAAATAATGAGTAAAAAAAAATAATGAGTAATATCAGTTGCTGGTCAAAATAGTGTCAAACCTTTGAAACTTTCTATTCAATACACATACACACACACACACACAGAGGCAAAACTCCTGGAAATAATGAAGAACAGAGCTAAAGGCTCTAAGAAACTGATACACCAGGAGGATGCATTGGGAAGTCAGAATACAGTGGGGTACCAGCCATAATTCAGTAAATTTAATGTCTGTATGGATTTGGTATTTCCCAGCATTGAAAAGGCCAGAAATGTTTGAGGGTCTTTTTTGTTTTTATTTTTTTTTATTACGTATTTACTTAAACATCAGAATATCTTTTTGAAATGGAAATACAAAATTTATGTTTTTTTAAATAAATTTTATATCCATGGGCTTGTATTGACCAACAGAGCACATTAGCTCAGATGTCTAGTGATTCAGCTGTAATGCCTTGTTGCTGTGCTGAAAGATTTGGAATTTGCATTTTTTTGAATTGGGGATGCACTAGCTTTTATATAAAGTAACTGGCCTTTTCATAACATATCCTTTGTTAATGCCCTAATATAATGTAATTAATAGACTACACCGTGTTCTGAGTTATGGTTATTACATTTATCATAATCTTGTTGTTTGGAAACCTCCATTCAAGTATTTGTTTATGAACTACCCCTTGAGAAAGGAGCCACAGTGATTGTGGCTTTTTATTTCTTTAAGCGAATACAAGTAACTATTTTAAAATGATCATACATAAGGAGTAAAGGGCATCAGAGAACTGAAGACACACAGTAATGATTTATTTTTTTTGCTTTATTTATTTATTTTATTATTAATTATACTTTATTTACTTTGTATTCCCCCATAAGCCCCTCCCTTCTCTCCTCCTGATCCGATCCGACCGTCCCTCCCCCTTCTTCATGCATGCCCCTCCCCAAGTCCACTGATAGGGGAGGTCCTCTTCTCCTTCCTTCTGAACTTAGTCTATCAGATCACATCAGGAGTGGCTGCATTGTCATCTTCTGTGGCCTGGTAAGGCTGCTCCCCCCTCAGGGGGAGGTGATCAAAGAGCAGGCCAATCAAATTATGTCAGAGGCAGTCCCTAATGATTTAATATGAAACCGGGTAATTAAACCCAAAGTGTGAAAAGCCATAGCAATTAAATAATGAGTAAATAAGACTGATGACTTACCAGAAAAAAAAAAAAACAACTGGCAAGTAATTAAGAAAGTTGACATCAGTGCATATTTGTTGGGATATGAGAAAACTATTGAAAGAAACTGCTTTCTGTAGGAGCTACACAACCCTTTGTCCTTTTTAACCAGCCCTAATTAATTCACATATTCTGCATTTCCATGGTAGCAAGATAGCATCTGTAGACTCCTGTAAATTTAGTAGCTGCTAATGGATTAAAATACAAAGATCTTATTACAGAAATGTCAGCTGCTGTGTTGAAGAATATAACCTAGGAAACTTCTGTTTCTTTGCTTTTCTTTGTTACTTCATTTTACATCCTGTTGCTTTACCCATGGTAAGATTCACAGGAATTTTATGTAAATTCATATTTTACCTTATTAGGAGAGAATTAATTTTATTATGAAACACTAGGGAAAGTGTTACTTATAAGTACTGAATTAGTATAATGTAGTATTCTTTCATTAAGCTGTATGTATTTTTTCATACAATATTTTCATTGGTGTATAACATTTACAGTCCTAGGTAATTTGACTTTTTGCTCACTTTTCTCTCATTATCTTTTCATCCTACTCTTCAAATGACAGTGATTCATTATTTTTATAAATAATTTATTTTATAACTATTTCATTATTAAGTATGTGACATAATATATTAGGCTAATCATTAGTGAGAAATAGAATTGTATAATAAGACTATTTTTTATCTTAGCATCCATAAACATGGTGGTTTATAAAGAACAATAAAACTGAGAGAGCATACTAGAAATGGCACAAAACTTTTAATCTCAAAGGTCACCTCCAGTGACAACTTTCCTTCAGGAAGGCTGCACCACTGAAACCTTCCCAAACAGACAGTGTCACTAAGTATAAAATATTAGAAACTGCAGGAGACATTTTATTCAAGCCGCCACACTCTGGCTTTACATGATTTAGATTTTGATGTAGAGAAAAATATAAAGTCTTTATGAAAGTAACTGTTAGAACTGCTAAATCAGTAGTTTCAGGGAACAAAAATCACCATATAAAAGTCATCACCATTTTTATACACCAGTGATGAACTTATTAAAAAAACATTAAGAATGTAATCCCATTCCCATTAGCTGCAAAATCAAATAGAACACTTAGGATTAGCTTAACCAATGAAGTGAGTCCTCATTTCAGTGAAAAATCACTGAACAGTGAGAAGTTGGAGAGACTACAAAGAGAGTGTGGGAAATCAAGACTCTCTGAGGCATAAACAGCAAAAGCAAATGTAGGCAAATGTGGTGACATCAACTGGAGTTTATGCACAGAAAGCAGAAACGCTACTAAAACAAACCATTTGCAAATTACCCTCTTAACTAACCACTAGTATCCAGAATTTATAAGGAACTAAACACCTCTTCATGCCCAGCAGTGGGAAATTCTGACTAAGAAAAATTTAAAAAGCAAATGATTTTAGTATAAAGTTCTCAAAAAAAAAAAAAATACCAGTGGCCATGTGTATTAAAAGGTATGTACATTACTAATTATTCAGGGAATTGCAAATTGAAACCACTGCAGGTTTTCACATCCTAGTTAGAAGAAATATCATCAGAAAAAAATACTATTCTACTAGGTATATAAACAAATACAAACTCATATAAGATTTATGTGGAATGAAATTGAAATAGGAATTATAAAGCTATTATAGAAGCTTCCTTAAAAACTAAAGATGGAATTAGCCACACATAATTGCATATACCTGTGGAGGACTGACAAAAATTTGAGTCCAGTTTGGGCTACATGAGACACTGTCTAAACACAACAAACAAAAGTAGTAGTATATGATCTGTTTCCCTGCTATGCTGTGTATGAGAACTTATAGAATGAATCTCTCTCTATATAAAGGGACTTATCAGAGTAGCTTACAGGCTGTGGTTTGGTTGTCCAACAATGGCTGTCTTCTGACTGAAAGTACAAGAATCAGTAGTTGTTTAGTCCACAAGGCTGGATGTTTCAATTGTTCTTTAGTCTATGCTGGAATCTGAAGAATTGGGTCCTGGTACCAATGAAAGATGTCTCAGGAACAGGACTGATGACCCTGCCATTGAGAGTGAGAACAAGTGGACAAAAAGTAAAAGCTGCTTCCTCCACTTCCTTTTGTGGAAGTTGCCATCAGTGTGGCCTAGATTTAGTGAGGATCTTCTGATCTCAGACAATCTAGATATTGAGAAGGTTTTCAGAAGATCTTCATACCTTAAATGACCCAACCAAGAGAACCCTTCACAGTTGTCCCCTACTACTTGGGTTTTAATTGATTCCAGATATAGTCAAGTTGACAACTAACATTAGCCATCACAAGTTCACCCTTTTCAGTGTCAACTTGACATACAATAATGCCTCCTTATGTCACGATTAGTTTCCAAATGAAAACAATAACCAGGTCATAATTATGCTTAACATGATATAAATCTCCCCACTTATAACTGCAAATGAATTATATATTTTAGAATAGGTGGCAATTTCTCTTGAGGGACATTATTTTAGTGCCTCCTAACTTAAATATGATAAACACTGATATTATCTCAGTTGACTATTTTACATAATAAAGATATGGAGGAAAGAAAACACAAGTATCTGCTTTAACTATGTGTATATATGCAAAGACACATTCCTAACAAAATATGACAGAAACACACATGTCAATTTTAATCTTTGTTCCTACAACTGATCATGTGACCTTACCTGGTATTTACAACTACATTCCTTTACTATCCATCCTAATTTTCTCCACCCTCAGCAAGTACCTCATCAGGTTTTATATTTTTTTCCTAGAAGAGTAGAGTCATATTTTCATTCCTGAAAGGCCTATGCCCTCTGTCTTCTGCATGGATTGGGTTGTTGTAGTTTCCCATTAACTTTAATAAAAAGGCACGGTAATAGCAAAAGACACTCTAAAAAAGTCTTCCTGCACTTCAGACAGAATCTTTCCTATCTCCATTTTGGAGAAGTGTCTCTGTTTGCCTGTAGAAATAGGGAAATTGGCAATCTGGAACAGTCATTCCGGCTAACACCTTTACCTCCTTTCTAAAACTGTTGGCCTAAGGGCATTAAAAGCCCAAAACGGCCAGGGGCAAGTCTGAGTCTCCAGTTCAATGGACTGTTTGTTGTATACCTAGGCAGGAGTACTTCTTCATCTGGAACCAAAAATTCTGGGCCAGCAGAACTTAAGATAAAGGGAACAGAAGCAAAAATTTTCCTAGTGGGCCACTAGGGATGAGGGTGAGTGGAAACATTCCCACTTCTGCCCCTTGACACTGATGCAAGGCATATACTGCCTTGGCCTCCTTGGCACAGGAAATGACTTTCTGAAAAGGACAGCCATCAAAAATAATTAATAAATGGGATCACATGAAACTAAAAAGCTTTTATATGACCAAAACTCACCATCATTTAGACAAAGTGGCAGCCTACAGAATGGGAAAGGATCTTTACCAATTACAAAGTTGATAGAGGGCTGATATCTAATATATATACAGAAATAAAACAAAACCCCAAACAAACAAACAAACAGAAAACACGGGACATCAAGAAAACAACTCAATTAAAAATGGGATACAGATCTCAAAATAGGAAACACAAATGGCTGAAAACCACTCAAATGTTCAACATCCTTAGTCATCAGGGAAATGCAAAGCAAAATGACTTTGAGATTTCATTTGGGGCCCATCAGAATGACTAAGATCAATAACACAAGTGACAACTTATGCTGGTGAGGATGTGGATTAAGGGGAACACTCATTCATTGATGGTGGGAGTGCAAACTTGCACAATCACTTTAGAAATAAATTTGGTGGTTTCTCACAAAGCTAACCCTACAAATTGGTAGGTACAAGCCACACAGCGTACCAGTGTGCCTTCTACTGCAACTGTGCCTTCACCAGGAACATCACCAAATGACTTGCAACAGTGCTTTGTGGCCTCCTAGACACTGCTGCTTGATGTGGTCCATGAGGACACCACACCCTTGAAGTGACTTGGCCATTCAGTCTTGATATGCCACTTAGAAATGGGTGATGATAGAGAAAGCAGAAGAGATTTATTTAATGTGGCCATACTGGAAGGAGGAACAAAATACCCCCAGGTTCATTCTTTGGCAGCACTGACATTTGCTTTAGGTTTAAATGGAAGAATCATGGGAGGAGGCAAGGGGTATTCTTAATAAGGTGTGGTCCTCTTGGTTATTGTTTTCAGTTCTTGTTCTTCCCTGGTCTAAAGAAGACCTTATTCTTGTCCTCCATAGCTTGAGGGTCTCAGTCTGCAGAGAGCTCTGTCCTTGATGTTTATTCTTTCTGGAATCCAAGGTGACTCCATAGGAAAGGTTAGAGATGGTGATTTATAACAGCGCCTCCCAGCCCAGGTACAGGAGACAGTTACAAAACCATGGTAGAGATGCCAAAGTTTTCATCTTGTGGATCCAAGTGAAAGGTTAATGTTTTTAGCAAAGGCAATTTCTAAGCACCTGTTTCATTAATAGTATAGTACTCTTAAAAATTCTATTTTAATGTTGCTGCTAGTATTTAGACGTATGATAATACACTAGAACTGTTTTAGTTTTGTTGTTGTTGTTTCATGGCTCTTACTATTCCCAGGCTGTATGAACTTGACCTCAAACAATCAATCTTTTTTCTTCAACCTCCTAAGTAGTGTATTACAGGCACACTTTGCCATGCAAGCCTTTGTTATTTTCTTCTGAAGTAACACTGTTAAACTCTTAGCTCAAATATCATTGCTATGTGTGGTGTGTCCCATGCTCACACTCCCAGTACTATAGAGGAAGATTCTCAATTCAAGGTCATGAAAACTTCAAGGCCATCCTGGTTCATATAAGCGGAGCCTGTTTCAAAAACAAACAAAATATTTAAACAAAATAAAATAAGGGCACAGGGTCACATAGGTGGGATCCAATCCCTTGGAAGTCTGGGACCTGAGAGTCAGGAGGAGTTAGAGACTAGGCTGTGCTCTGATGGGAGATTTTTATCTCACAATCAAATAATTAAGCCAACAAAACCAAGTGATACCAGGAAAGAGAGGCCACTTGGTGCTTATGTGTGCAAACATGCTTAAAGTGGGGAAAAGGAGAATAAAAGAAACAAAAGAATAATGATGTTTGTAGCACATTTTAATTTTACAATTTGCAGTTATATCATCCATTAATGTTTTTTTTTCCTTCAAAATTACAGAAATGTTTTTCTGTATTGGTGTGCTGGCTAATACTTTTCCCATTGAGAAGCAGAAAAGCATTTATGCCTGATTTGAGACCAGGCTGTCCCTGAATTTGACATGATCCTCCTGCCTCAGCTTCCAAGTATATCACTACACCTGGCCCAGTTAAACAAAGAAAAAGAAAAGAAACAAAACAGAACACAATAGCCAAAACAAATGTTTAAAGGACAATAAGTAAACCTTTTATAAACGGAAGAGCGATAGTGTCATGAAGTGTGTATTTAAAAGGCTTTTTGTTCTGGAAGGAGGTCCTTGCTCTGTATTAACAGGCTGTTTCCTGTACTAACATTTTTCATACCATGGGAAAGAGGCCACCTAGTGCCTACTTGAAAGACATGCCAGAGTTGTGTCTCAGCAGTTTGTATAAAGGTTGTTCTAGTTGTTCTAGAGTCAGGGTTCTCTAGAGGAATGAGAGAGAGACAGAGAGACAGACAGAGACAGGGATATTTAGAGAACACAAACACTTAGTTTGGTTTCTATTGATATGATAGAACTCCATCACCAAAGACAGCCTGGGGAGGAAAGGGTTTATTTTATCTTACATTTGCATGTCCACGTCCTTCCCTGAGGGAAATCAAGGCAGGAACTGAAAGAGAGGTCATGGAGGAAATCTGCTTTCTGGCTTGTTCCTAGGCTTGCTCAACCTACTTACAGTACCTAGGAGAGGTGCTGTCCTCAATGGGCTGGGCCCTCCCATATTAATCAATAGAATGTTTCATAGACTTGCCTACAGCCCAATCTTTTAGAGGCATTTTCTACCGTGATGTTCCCTCTTTCATTTAATCTTACCTTGTGTCAATCTGACAAAAAGAAAAAAAAATAACCAGCATAATACACACATATGAATTTTGAATTTGTTGAACCACCTTTCATTAAAGTAGTTTTGTTATGCCCAAGTCTCACAGAACGAAAAGGCCACCAAGAAGCAGATTCCAATGCAAACGCAGTAGCGTCTTTATTACAAGCTTGAGGTAGGCACAGCGGTTCTCCAGTGTAGAGCCCCTAGCTCAGGGAGAGAGAGGTTTTTATTTAGGCTTGCAGCATGGTTCAGGAAATTCCAGTTTCTACACAACTGGATGACATGCAGCAGTGCAAGCTTGTTACGAAGTGACTGGCTAACTAACACAACTAACACTGAACGAGCTAGAGCTATCTACAGACCTCAGGAACGTTAGGCATTTCTGTGCCATGAGTGTTCCACTACAAGGTGGGCTGCCCAGCACAGGTGCCCCACTCTGAGATAAGATACCTTCTCCTTGTTGTGGTTACCTCCAGGCTATTCCTTGGGTAGGGGATTTTATGGTCCTGTTCCTGGAATGGGTGACATGTGGCCTATCTCCTGGGACTGGTGACTTTGGGGTTGGGGGGTTCAGGCCTGTTCTTCTCAGGATCAGTAGTTAACTCATACCTGAGCGGCTGAGAATGCCCCATCTGTGAGCCTGGGTACCTCAGCAGTCAGAGTAGTCCCACAAGTGTGGTCTCCCATTGGGGACACTCAGAAACTGGTCTTTGATCAGTCCACAAGGATGAGTCTATCCCAAGTCCCATTCTACCGCTCCGAACCCGGAAGGATTCTGAGAGCTGCTGATTCTTAGTAAACAATGGAGTGCTGAAAATGCTAGTTCTCATATCTATGGACGCAGCAGCAGCAGCAAAGATGGGATAAACCAACTGGGCAGCAAGAGAGAAGGTTTGTGAGCGAAGGCGCATAGCCAGGCTTCTGCTGTGCCTTGTTCATCTGGCTGCTAGCTGAAGGTGCTGTCCAGTCTTGGGATGGATCTTTCCAGCTCAGTTAACCTAATCAGGATGGTTTCCCAGGTGAGGCTCCCTACTCAGCTGATTCTACTTTGTGACAAGTTGACATCAAAACCAGAAGTTACACTAGCCCCTAACATTAGTTGGGATATGTAGCCTTTTTCTGAAATTATGCTAGTATGTTACTTGTTCAGTGTTTCATGGAACTAATGGAAGGAAGGCATCTAGTGGTGACACTTTCCTTGTGGGGATAATTCTTTAACATTGATGCAACTTACGGATTGTTAGCATTGGTCTACATTTCCTGTGCTCTTTATTCCTTCTTGCATCCATGTCTCATATTATCCATTTGAGATCATTATCTATCAGATAGGAACTTTGAGCATTCTATTTTAGGCATTTTGCCTCATTTTTGAAATATATATATTTATATATAAGTATATAATAAATATATACTATATAATAAATATGTAATATTTATTATATAATACATATGTTCATATTTTATAATAAATATATTATACATAATCTATATTAATATATTATACATAATATAATATATAATTGATATATAATAAATATATTGTCTTTTGTCTTAAGAAACCTAGGTTCTCAGTTATTTCTCTCAGTGTTGCCAGGATAGTTCAGGAGCTCATCTCATGGAAAGCCAGTATTTTGGATTGGGCAGATGGCAGAAAGCAATGAGGCTTTGTCAGAGGTTCGAAATCTCGATAAGGTGGCAGAGCTATGTATTTCATGGGTCCACTTTGGGGTGGCTCTGGACCACACAGATCTTGATGAGGAGGCCGAGGAGGAGCAGCGCAAAAAGCTTGTGTGCTCACTGGCATCCTCACGTATAACTCATACTACTTCTTTCTTCTCCTCCTTCCCTCTTCTTCCTCTTTCCCCCTCTACCTCTTCTTCCTCCTTCCCCCCATCCCCACATCTCTCTTTCTCCAGAGCATCACAATGGAACCCAAAATCCCAGGGTTTGTAGTTTGTAGTACATTATAAGCATAATATTTTCAAATCTCACAAACGTTTATGTTTACTGAAAACTCTGTGTTAGATAATAAATGGAAGTGCGGACCACCAGGAAGTGTTACAAAGCCTGCCAGGTATTCCTTTTCCTAAAAATATGTGTAAAGGATTGGGAATTAACATCTTAAGCATTTGGATAGGGCTCTGCCACAGATTGCAAAGCCTTGTGGAGGGCGAGCTGTGCTAAGTGAACTTTGATGGGCAGATACCACGTGATACAGTGAAGCAGGAACCACCAAGAGCAGCTGCAGGAGAATAACTGTTTTGTCAGCACCACAAAGGTTCTAGTGCATTGTATTCTGTTCTTGGGAAGAACAGTTGTTGGTGAGAAGTCAGTTGTGAGCTACTAAACTCTATCAGCAGTAAAAGACTGGGGATTAGGAAACTGCAACAAGGTTTCCTTCATATTTCTTGCTAAAACATTTATAAGGAAATTTCTTCTCATTTTGAATTTCTCATAAAGTAGAAGATCAAGCTAAAAGTTGGTAAATACCTGAATAAAAGAAACCGCTTAAAGATTTCAGTATTTCCAACATTTAAAAAAGGGGGAAATTTAAAAAATGCTTTAAAATTTTAAATAGGTTTTATTATGTTGATTTAGCCTTTGGGAATGAAGATTGTGGTGGTTTCTTATTGACAACTTGATTGATTTGGAATTATCTTAGGCATTATCTTAGGAATTATCTTAGGTATTTTCCCAGAGGTCTGACTGAGGAGGGAAGACCCATCCTGACTGTGAGCAATACCATCTCATATTCTGAGACCCAGGACTGTATAAATGCGGGAAATGAAAACACATCAGAGAACCAGCCATAGTCTCTCCCCACTTTCTATTTTGTATATACAAAAACGAGTTCCAGCAAGAGTTCCCTTCAATTGTTTCTTGTTAGGTGTTTGTTCCCAGGAAGGAGGAAAGTGACTACCATAGAGCTGGAGACTGTAAACATTCTTCAGCTGTGCATGTTCTGTTCATTAACCTGCCTCCTTCTCATCATTCTACATCCATCTGGGGAAAACTTGGGGTCTGTGCATTAATGGGGCCTTTCTCATTTAAAGTGAGATATAACTTGGGGAGCTAAGGTGCTGAAAAAGCCAGTGGTTACCAAAAACATCCCAAGGCATAGCTTCTCCTTCTTTTCTCTAGTGAACTCGAAAAATGAATTTCAGGGACAGTTGCAAGCTGAGTTTCAAAAGGATTTTTATTACAGGTGACAGATTAAGAGGAAGCAAGCAAGCAGAGTTCCTGTTTTGCAGAAGGGTCTCCAGGAAAGGGTTCTAACCAAGGGTCTCACAACGGAGGTTAATTAAGGGTTGTGGCGTGGGGTGGTCAGTCCAGCTGTCACCTCCTTGAGGTGTTCATGTGCCTCTTCATCTGTGCTTGTTAGGTTTCATCAGCTTAACACAAACCTAGACATATCTGGAAAGAGGAATTCAGTGTTCTGGGACTCACACAGTGGAAAAGAGCGTTGGCTCCCACAAGTTCTCCTCTGACCTACATGCATGCTGTGGTAGGTGCACAGCAGCACACACACACACACACACACACGGACACACAATATTGGAAAGGAGCAAATGAGAGAGGACACACAATATTGGAAAGGAGCAAATGAGAGAGATGGTACCAAGCCGAAAAGCTAAGTGTATAATGCTTTGCTAGGAGCTGTTCAAAACTTTTGAATGTTAATCTTGTAGTTTTCCCCAGGGGCAGTCTTTTCTCACAACCTGACTCTGTCGCAGACGTTTTTTTGTCTTGTAAGTAGGTCCTGGTATACTTGGACCTTCTCAGACATCTTTCGTGAGTGTCTTAAACCTAGATAAAAGCAAGAGCTGAATTCTAAGGCATGCCAGCCACCTGGTAACAGTGGACACTTAGCTATTGAGAAGAATGAAGGTGAAACCGCCGGCCAGTCACAGCTGCACTGAGTCCTCTTCATTTAGTTTTTTTTTTGTTTTTTTTTTTTTTGTTGTTTTTTTTTTTGTTTTGTTTTGTTTTGTTTTGTTTTTTGTATTTTTATTAAGGTTCCTCCTTCTTTAGAGAGGAGAAAGCCCTGGTTTTGAAAGTGAACTTAGGCCGCCGTGGTCTTTGTTCCAGAAGCGTTATTAGAAGGCGGCTTACGTACTTCTCAGAGGCTAATTAGTTAGTTGCTGCATGGCTTATCATGCTGAGACACTACTCTGATTCATGGGTGTTTATCTATCACTGCAGGGCTTTCTAATGCTGTTTGGTTATGAAATCGCCTATATTTCTGACTCAGGCCTTTTAAAGGGCTTCCAGCAGTTTTGGGAAGGCGCTTCTGCGTACTCTGTTAAGTAGACGGTGAGTCAGCTTGCGCCCTGGATGCTCCTGAGCAGTGGTTGTCCCAGGTGCGGTTTCCTGGCAATGCGTCTCAAGTCGAGCAAGGTTCCTTGATGCGACCCTATTTTTTTTTTTAAAACTGTTAACATCAGGAAATAACATCAACGTGGGTCTCTATGTTTACTCTAGAAAGCTATTAATACTTGAACCATTGATTCTTTGTGTTGACCTCATAAGTTTAATTTGGACTATTAAATTAAAATGGGGAGGTGGGCTGGGAAGATGGCTTGGTATATAAGCCCGAGGACCTCGGTTCGGATCCCTAGCACCCAGGTGAAAAAGCTGTGAGTGTGGGAGCATAGCTGTAATCCAACTGCCGGGAAAGCAGTGACACGATGATTCCAGAGCCTCACTAGCTTGTCTAGCCAAACCAGTGAGCTTCAGATGAAGGAAGAGTCCTTCTCTCAAGAAAAAGGAAACTGTGAAGATCTGTAGAGGACGACGACAACACCTGACATTAGCCCACACATGAAACGTGCACACATATGAACATACACAGGCATACAATACATAAACACACAGGATAAAATAATACAAATTTTTTTTGCTATTTTTATTAGACATTGATTCTGTGTAGTTAGTGATTAGAATACAGGCAAAAGCAAAGTTTTTCACAGAATGCTCCTAAAATTAACGAATCAGTCATACACACACTTGAAACCTCTAACCCCTAATTTTGGAAATCTTAGGCTCTCATCTTTGGGTGATACCAGGGCAGAAATGTGACCCTCAAAACATTGTCTCTGCAGCAGACGTTGCGTGAGTGATAAAGTTCTTGCTTGTTTATCTGATTTATTTGTTTATCATGATTTATTTAAATCTATTGCTGAGTTGTGCAAATGTGTCATGGTGATTTCAAACAGACCGTCGCTTTTTCTGGTTCTGCCTAGCAGGCCTTCATTAGAACAGTGCGGTTGGGGTTTGGACAGGTTTCTGAAGGGTGGAAAGGGGGTTTAGGATAACTTAACAGTAACTTAACGTCTAGGGCCTTTCAGAACTGGGCTCCATGTTTGGGATCCACAAATCAGCTGCTTGCTTGGGTTATTTTTATTAATAGCAGGTTGCTGTTTAGCAGGGCTTGTGCATGATGGGTGCACATTTGAACACAGTCAGTGGAGTGAACACAGATTCCTTCTCCAGTTTCATATAGCAGATCCACGAACTGTAATTTGTCTAGCTCACCATAACACAATCGATGGTATTCATTTCCCATTTTTCTTACAGACTGATCTAATCTCTTTAAGGTAATTCCTGGTGGCAGGAGGTCACACGGACAGGAGTAGGGGGAGGGAAGAGGGAAGGACTTCTTCAAAGATAAAATGTTTCTGAGATATTTCCTAAGGATCATGAGCTAAGCAGAGGTGTGTCCCTTGATCTTTGGATAGCATTCTACACAAGTTGAGGACATGAACCTCTGAAACCGCCTTGACATTAACATCTTGGTCATTCACTGAAACAAAACTTTCTGTCTGCGTCTTTGCATTTCATTATTTACATACCTGTTAATGGGATGGCTTCTAGGAAAGGCCTGTGGTGTTCAAGGGAAAGGCAGGTGCCCAGTTACTGTTTACCTGTTCACTTACCACCCAACAGATTCCTCAACAGGTTTTGGGTTTTTTTTTTTTTTTTTTTTTTTTGGATGTGGTTCTCGGCATTCTTTTCAGATGTCCTTTGTGACTGGGACTCATCGCTGTTGTCACAATTAGGTGTATTGCTCATACAGTCACCTTTTAACCCCTAATATTTATTTGCATGACCTCCAAGCTTTTCCTAATCTCAGTATGAAGTTGTATTTAAAGTAATATTCCAGCGACTGAAAGGCATCTGAAGTCACTGAGAATTGGTCCCAGCATGGAACGAACAGCATGTTGATTGTTACTTAGTAGTATTTCTTATAGCCTGTCACCCCCCCCCCACATCAGTCCTCAAAGCTAAGTCCCTGTATCACTGCTTTGCGTATTTTTCCCCAGAAGGACAAGTGTCTTACTTAAAACTGTCTCCTGTCTTTTTTCATCTGAACTCTCCATAAATAATATTTATTTTGCCCTGGTATATTTTTCTCCTCTGACCTTATTTCTTGTCTACAGTGCTGATTGGTGATAACATAAATATGAAGCTGAGAAGGCTAAATTCTCCCATAAGAGATTTAAAAAAAAAAAAAAAAGGCTAGCAGTTTTGGTAGACTCTGAGTTGAGCAGGACAGGAGGGATGCTGGGAATACTGCGTGTAGCTACTCACAGGCCACTTCTGAGTCCGCCAGTGTTTGGCCTTATCTTGTACTTAAATCATCATCATCATCAACTCCTCCTCCTCTTCCTTCTTCTCATTCTTCTCCCTCTTGTCCTCCTCTTCCTCCTTTTTTTCTTTTTCCTCCTTCTCTTCCTTCTTTGTTTTTATGTTTTTCGAGACAGAGTTTTGTTGTGTAGCCTTGGCTGTCCTGAAACTAGCTCTGTAGATCAAGCTGGTCTCAAACTCACAGAGATTGTCCTGCCTCTGCCTCTCGAGTGCTGGAATTAAAGGTGTGCACCAGTAAGTAGTTGCTGTTTTAATTCAGAGTACCCAGCATGACCTTAGTTGCTTAGTTTGGGCATTTGACCATCATCCTTAACTTCTTTCTCTCCTCACCCATCATTTCTTTCCCCTGGTAGTTTGAGTCCTAACTACATAACTCTCATCCCTCTCCTTTCCTTTCAATATCCTCTGCTGACCGTATATTTATTGCTCTCTTGCAATCAAATTTCTCTACTCCAGCCAGACTTATCCTTTAAAAAAATATAAATCTGGAGCTAGGGAAGTAGCTCAACTGGTGTTGCAGTTGCCTAGTTCATGTGTGAAATCCTAGGGTCCATCCCCAGCACCACATAAGTTGGGTGTGGTACCATAGACTTGTAACATGGTTCTGTGGAGATAGAAGCAGAAGAATCAGAAGTCGAGGACATCTTCAGCTATATGGCAAGTTTGAGAGACCTGCCCAGATGTGAATCTGTGGATGCCTTTTCCTCTTTCCCTCTACTCAAAGTGGAAACTCAAGTGCCAAACCCTTGATTTGGTTTCTGACCTTTTTATTGATTGCTACCTTCGTCACTCCGAACTGTCTCCATTCCTAAGCAGGCTGCAGTTTGTTGTGCCTCTGGACCTTTGTCTGAAGTTCTAGTCCCTAGCCCTGGGGACTAGACTACACACTGGATCTCAGCTTTAAGAGGAATGCTTCTCTTGAGTTTCTGCCTTCTTAGACTGGCTATTCCCGTTGCTACAGCCTCTAAGCTCTAGGTGAACAGTGGTTATATCTCCCATCACAGCCTCAGGTATAGATGCCATAAACATGCCTTGATTGATGTGTGTGGTTTTTCCATCATCTGCATTTCATTTCTTCACATACTCTCCACGTAATTAATAATTGATCATTGAGTCTCAGGCCATTTCATGCTGTTTCAGTCTCATGCTCATCTGTGAAGAGTTGTCTGTCCAGGCTTTTGAGTTTCCACTTTATCATCAAGCGGCAGCAATTAGCATCACAGACTGGAACCCAGGGCAATGGTCATCCTACTGTGTCATGTTCAACTTACTTATTTGATTACATGTTGTAATAAGTGTAAGTGGGGTTTGTGCTTAGCTTCATTCACATGCATGGGCTCAGTTTTGTTTATTTTTGCTCACAATATTGGCACATAATGCAGGTTGAACTGAATCCAAAAGTTGAGATACTTTTCATCTAGAGATAACAAAAGTGATAGTGACTAGTATTGAATACTTTCTGTGTTTAAGTTGTTTACTTTGTCAATTCATTGGCATTTCTCAATTTCTTTGAAAGATTTTTTTAAAGATATATTTTATTTTTATTAATTACAGTTTATTTACTTTGTATCCCACCTGTAGCTCCCTCCCTCTTCCTCTCCCAACCCTATACTCCCTCCCTCTTCTCCACCCATGACTCACCCCCAGTCCACTGATAGGGGAGGTCTTCCTTCCCTTCCATCTGATCCTAGTCTATCAGTTCTCATCAGGAGTGGTTGCATTGTCTTCCTCTGTGACCTGGTAAGACTGCTCCCCCCTCAGAGAGGTGATTAAAGTGTAGGCAACTAAGTTCATGTCGGTGACAGTGCCTGCTGTTTCCCTTCTTAGGGAACCCACTTGGATACTGAGCTGCCATGGGCTACATCTGTGCAGGTGTTTTAGGTTATCTCAATGAATGGTCCTTGGTTGTAGTATTAGTCTCAGAAAACACCCTATGTGCAGATTATTTTGATTCTGTTGCTCTCCTTGTGGAGCTCCTGTCCCCTTCAGGTATTGTATTTCTATCTTCTCCTTCTTTCATATGATTCCCTCCACTCTGCCCAAAGTTTGGATATGAGTCTTGGCATCTGCTTTGATACACCGCTGATAGAGTCTTTCAGAGGCCCTCTGTGGTAGGCTCCTGTCCTGTTCCCTGTTTTCTCCCTCTTGTGATGTCCATCCCGTTTGCCTTTATGAATGAGAATTGTGCATCTTACCCAGAATCTTCCTTCTTGATTAGCTTCTTTAGGTGTACAGATTTTAGTATGTTTATTCTATATTATATGTCTAATATTCACTTATGAGTGAGTATATATACCTTGTGTGTCTTTCTGCTTCTGGGATACCTCATTCAGTATTATCTTTTCCAGTTCCCACCATTAACCTGCAAATTTCATGATTTCCTTGTTTTTAATTGCTGAGTAGTATTCCATTGTGTAAACGTCCCACAATTTCTGTATCCATTCCTGAAAGGAGAAGCATCTGGGTTGTTTCCAGCTTCTGGCTATTAAGTCCTTAGTCATGAGGGAAATGCAAATCAAAATGACCCTGAGATTTCACCTTACACTCATCAGAATGGCTATGATAAACTCAAGTGACAACACATGCTGGAGAGGATGTGGAGAAAGGGGAACCCTCCTCCATTGCTGGTGGGAATGTAAACTTGTACAACCTCTTTATAAATCAATTTGGCACTTTCTCAGACAAGTAGGAATAGTGTTTCCTCAAGATCCAGCTATACCACTCCTAGGCATAGATCAAAAAGATGCTCAAGTATACATCAAGGACATTTGCTCAACCATGTTCGTAGCAATTTTATTTGTAATAGCCAGAACCTGGAAACAACCCAGATGTCCCTCAGTTGAGGAATGGATCTTTGAAGGATTTTTAATCTCTTCATTCCATAGATAAGGAATTGGACACCTGGAAATGTTAAATAACTTGCAATGACTTATCCACCGTGTAAATGTCGTGGTGGTATTGAAAGGTATGGTTCCTGAGCCTGCTGTCTTCAGTGCTGATGAGCCAGTTTAGTGTGTGACATTAAGGCTGGCTTCTGGCATCTGATGGGTTTTTTGACTTACTACATGCCCTGGGATAATGTCCTCTGTGAAGTGGGGTAATTACCTGCTCTCAGTAGAGATGTGCTGAGGATTAGAGCTATAATTGGGATACAGAAAATGCCTAACTAACACAATTAGGCAGTTTGAACAGCTATACTAAATCAACACGGGACAGATTTTGGCAGCTCTTTTCAGCTCTACTTAATAATGGCTCTAGAGATTTTTCTAGCTTTCTAGTCTTTTTTTTTTTTTTTCTTTCTTGGACATCATCTGCTACCTTCAACACTCTGGTATTCATTTTAAACCATCAAGCTTTCTAAAGGCCTGAGGACATGTCCACATTTATTGTCATGTAAAATCTGTGGTTTGGGGACAGGCATGCTTGGCTTAAATGTGTGGTTCTGGTTTCCAATGTCTGGAGGGCTAAGTGGCTGACGGGAGATCTCTGGGCAGGAGAGAAATAGAATAATTGTTTATACCTAGACCAGTACAGAAAAATATATCCAAATCATAAATTAGTACTTATTTGTGAAATTTTATTGATGCATAGTAAATGCATATTGATCCCATAGTAAAGGAAGTGAGGTGAATATGCAACTAACTTATTAACATTAGTTGAACATGTGTTTATTTACAAGTTCCACAGAAGGCATGTTAAGGTCCTCTATGCCATACTAATACTACACTAAGGTGATAGTGATTTAGTTTGAGACTCCTTCTGCTTATGTTGCGAAACTTTTAAAATTTAGGCTTCTCTACGTGTGCTGGCAGGCACTACAGGACCAAGGAATACCTGTAAAGCTTAACTGCTTATATGTTTGTCTTAATACAGTGCATTTTCCAGTATTTTTTTAATGTAGTTGCCTAACTCAAAGATGGCTAAGGTTAATTAAATTTAACGGAAAAGTACAACTGATAAGCTTTCAGAGTACTGTGACGCTGGCAAGTTATTTGGTGAAGCTATAATGACTGGGTGGAAGTAGGCCCCTATCTAGAGAAGGAAGGAAATGAAAGAGAATTAAGAGATCCAGGGTACAATCAGTTAGTATGCAATACTCATACGTGAGAGAGGAGTGTGATTTATGTTGGTGCTCAACAAACAAAAATTGGTGATGAACTGAGTGTATAGCTTAGGGGCACGGCCCAGCTTCCATGAGCCCCTGTTGTCTCTTAGCACTACTGAAACGCGGTGTTTGTTGAGAAGAGCAGGTATTGCTGTCACTGAGTGTAGACAGGTGTGGCTGATTTTGGACTGTGGTGGAGAGCACCTGAAACACAAGGGCTCTGGGCCAGAAGCACAGTGTCAGGTGTCTAGGTGCTTCCTTTGGTACAAAGCAGTGCCTTAAATCCAGTTCTGTGCAGTATTGGTCCTCCATCTTTACCTATGGATTGATTTGTAATATCTACATACACACAGCTTAAAGTTTTATAAATAACCGTGTGGATCCTTCACCA
Organism: Psammomys obesus; assembly: GCF_907164565.1. Classification (NCBI taxonomy): domain Eukaryota; kingdom Metazoa; phylum Chordata; class Mammalia; order Rodentia; family Muridae; genus Psammomys; species Psammomys obesus. The sequence continues at coordinate 9,134,114 of NW_026596085.1, forward strand.
ACCACCCCCAGCCCCATAACACTTTCCTTTTCAGTCCGAGATCTTCTGTTTTTCAGAACTGTGGATTTCTAAAAGTTCTGTCATTGTAAGCTGTCTCTGAAATATATATCTGGGTAATTGGATGGCATGATTTAATAAGATCTCTTCTAAATAATGACAGAATACTTGATATAAATTATTGAATAGTGTTCTGTTCTCACTGTTGTCTGATTACATTTCCATAGAGACTAAAATAATTTAGCAATCACATCAGTCTTCCTTGAGCATAATTTTGTATTGTTCATCCATAAAATTATGAAGTGTTCTTATGCCTTTAATGTCATTGTAGGACTGCTGAGGTACCTCTGTATAGGGGCTTTTAAATGACAATGTGAGCTGAGCATTGGGAGAAAAAGGGAGGAGGATTACTCTTAGTTCCCTAGTGTGTTCATGACCAGCTACATAAGACCTCACAATAAAATAATAAAATAATTTAAATAATAACATAGAAAAACAATACTCAGAGTATGGAACCTCACATACTTCTTTACTTGTGCACAATAGCTCCACAGCAGTCACAAACAAAATCTTGATAATCTGTGTTCAGAGCAGAGTGAAAGCCCGTATCAACAAGTGTGTGTTTTAATCGCACTTGGATGAGCGTAGTGGCAACAGGGAATGCACAGATGTCTCATGCTTAATTTGGTTCTTCACTGCAGGCGTTGCTTCCATGACGGTTCCTGTGTACATCGCAGAGGTCTCGCCGCCCAACCTGAGAGGCCGACTGGTCACCATTAACACCCTCTTCATCACAGGGGGACAGTTTTTTGCAAGTGTCATTGACGGAGCCTTCAGTTACCTGCAGAAGGATGGATGGAGGTTTGTAAATAGTTCTTATCTTGAGTTCAAATAGGGTACAGCTTTGAGGCACTGGAAAAAACAGATACGCTGAGTTATTGTCATTAACTTATAAGTAGGTGGCATTCAGGAAAATTGGAAGTAGTCAAGAAATACGTATTTATTTTAGTGATAGACAAGAAACCGCCCATTAAGAATTGATATTTGGAGAAGTTTTTTTTTTTAAAAAAAGAATTTAGGTGATATTTCACATACTTTGTATAAGCCTTTGCAAATAAAATAATGTAATAAATATGTGTGGAATTTTTGAGTTACAGGAGTGACTGGAAAGCTGTTTATGAAATGCAGATATAGCTTCCTTCTGGGGTGTGGGAGGCTACATTCTCATCTAAAAAACAGTATTTATAAATACAAATTTAATATATAAAGTATAAAATATAAATATATATTTTAAATATAAACTATTATGGGTAATATAAAATTGCTAGGCACTGGTGGCACATGCCTTTAATCCCAGCACTCAGGAGGCAGAGGTAGGTGGATCTTTGAGTTCTAGGCCAGCCTGCTCTACAGAGTTAGTTCCAGAACAGCCAGGGCTACACAGAGAAACCCTGTCTTGAAAAACCAGGAAAAAAAAAGTTTCTTGATGATAATTTGAATAAATATAAATGAGAATGATAATACGAAGATAAATATTAAAACTAAATATGTGAAGCATGTTTTTAAAAACAACTTTGTGTTCAAGCTTAAAGATGAGGGTACAGATTTTTAAAAATTAATTATTTACTTACCTTATACCCCAATCTCAGCTTTCACTCCCTCCTCTCTTCCCAGTTCCTCCCTCTCCCTTCCCTTCCTTCCTAATACACCCCTCTTCCCATTCTCCTCAGAAAAAGGCGACGCCTCCCATAGATACCAGCCAGCTTTGGCATATCAAGTTGCAGTAAGACTTGGTGCATATTCTCCTATTGAGGCTAGACTAGGCAGCTCAGTTAGGGGAAAGGGATCCAGAGGCAGGCCACAGAGTAAGAGACAGTCCCATATTCCCGCTTTAGGAGCCCTGTATGAAGACTCAGCTGCACAACTGTTCCCTATGTGCAGAGGGCCTAGGTCAGTCCCATGCATGCTCTCTGGTTGGCAGTTCAATCTCTATGAACCTTTATAGGCTCAGGTTAGTTGATTCTGTAGGTTTTCTTGTGGTGGCGACCTCTCTGGCTTCTTCAATCCTTCTTTTCCTTCTTCTGCAGGATTCCCCAAGCTCCATGTAATGTTTGGCTATGAGTCTCTGCATCTGTTTCCGTCAGTTGCTGGATGAAGCCTCTCTGATAACATTTCTGCTAGGCTTCTGTTAGCAAGTACAGGGGAATAGGGAATATCAATTAATAGTGTCAGGGTGGGCTCCCTCTCACGGCATGGGTCTCAAGCTAGGTCAGTCACTGGGTTGCCCTTCCCTCAAATTCTCTTCCATCTTTTACTCTAGCTCATCTTACAGGCAGGACAAATTGTGGGTCTAAGGTTTTGTGGCTGGTTGGTGTCCCAATCCCTCCATTGTAAGTCTTGCCTGGGTACAGGAGATGGCTGGTTCAGGCTCCATATCACCCATTCCTAGGAGTCTTAGCTAGAGTCACCATCATAGATTCCTGGGAGTTTCCATTGTCCTGGGGTTCTAGCTTGTCCCAGAGATTATACCCCCTATTCCAGTTCTCTTTCGCACTACACTCTCCACCTCCCTTCTCTCTCTCTGTCTTCCTCCCACCTCACCCCTCCTGTTCCCATCCCCACCTTCTCCCACATTCAGTTCCCTTCCGCTGTCTACCCCCTCACCCTGATGTCTAATCTATTTCCCCTTCTCAGGGACATTCAAGTGTCCTCCCTCGGGCTCTCCTTGTTACTGCTTTGGGTCTGTGGATTGTAGCCTGGTCATCCTGTACTTTATGGCCAGAATCTACTTATAAGTGAGCACATACCACGTTGGTCTTTCTGCGTCTGGGTTACCTCACTCAGGGTATTTTCTAGGTTCATCCATTTGCATGCAAATTTCATGATTTCCTTGTTTTTAATACCTGAGTAATATTCCATTGTATAAATATACCACATTTTCTTTATCCATTCTTTGGTTGACGTACATCTAGGTTGTTTCCAGTTTCTGGCTATTCTGAATAAATCTATAATGAACACATAATGAACATAGTGTCCTTGTGGTATGGTAGCCATCTTTTGGATATATGCCTAGGAGTAGTTTAGCTGTTTCTTTAGGTAGATCAATTCTCAATTTTCTGAGAAACCACCAAATTGATTTCCAAAGTGTTTGTTCAAGTTTTCACTATCCCAAGGTACTTTATGTCATTTGTGGCTATTGTGAAGGGTGTTCTTTCTCTAAGTACCTTGGAGTAACCATAATCAAGCAAGTCAAAGACTTGTATGAAAAAAATTTCAAGTCTCTGAAGAAAGAATTAGAGGAAGATATCAGAAGATGGAAAGATCTCCCATGCTCATAGCTTGGCAGGATTAACATAGTAAAAATGGCCATCTTACCAAAAGCAATCTGCAGATTCAATGCAATTCCCATCAAATTACCAACATAATTCTTTACAGACCTGGAAAGAAAAATTCTCAACTTCATATGGAATAACAAGAAACCCAGAATTGCTAAAACAATCCTCTACAATAAAAGATCTTCTGGAGGTATCTCCATCCCTGATCTTAAGCTGTACTATAGAGCAACAGTTATAAAAACTGCATGGTACTGGCATAGAAACAGAATGGTGGATCAATGGAACTGAACAGAGGACCCAGAGATAAACCCACACACTTATGGACACCTGATCTTTGACAAAGATGCCAAAACCAAACAATGGAGAAAAGATAGCATCTTCAACAAATGTGCTGGTCTAACTGGATGTCTACATGTAGAAAAATGAAAATAGATCCATACTTATCACCCTGCACAAAACTAAAGTCCAAGTGGATCAATGACCCAGCATAAAACCAGACACATTAAATCGGTTAGGAAAAAAAGTGGGAAATACCCTTGAACTCATTGGCACAGGAGACAATTTCCTGAACAGAACACCAACAGCACAGGCTCTAAGAGCAACAATCAATAAATGGGACCTCATGAAACTGAAAAACTTCTGTAAATCAAAGGACACTGTCATCAAAACAAAACTGACTGCCTACAAATTGGGAAAGAATCTTCACTGGTCCTCTATCTAACAGAGGACTAATATCCAGTATATATAAAGAACTAAAAAAAGCTGAAAAACAACAAACCAAGTAATCCAATTAAAAAATGGGGAACAGAGCTAAATAGAGAATTCTCTGTAGAGGAACATCAAATGGCAGAGAAACACTTAAAGAAATGCTCAACCTCATTAGCCCTTAGGGAAATGCAAATCACAACGACCCTGAGATTTCACCTTACACCCATCAGAATGGCCAAGATGAAAAACTCAAGTGACAACACATGCTGGAGAGGTTGTGGAGAAAGGGAAACCCTCCTCCACTGCTGGTGGGAATGTAAACTTGTACAACCACTCTGAAAAGCAATCTGGTGCATTCTCAGACAACGAGGAATAGTGCTTCCTCAAGATCCAGCCATACCACTCCTAGGCATATATCCAAAAGAGGCTCAAGAACACAATAAGGACATTTGCTCAACCATGTTTGTAGCAACTTTATTTGTAATAGCCAGAAGCTGGAAACAGCCCAGATGCCCCTCAACTGAAGAATGGATGCAGAAATTGTGGTACATCTACACAATAGTGTATTACTCAGCAATGAAAAACAAGGAAATCAGGAAATTTGCAGGTAAATGGTGGGAACTGGAAAGGGTCATCCTGAGTGAGCTGTCCCAGAAGCAGAAAGACACACATGGTATATACTCACTCATATAGACATATAACATGGGATAAACCTACTAAAAACTGTACATCTAAAGAAACTGAGCAAGAGAGAGGACCCTGACTAAAACGGTCAATCCCCATCCTGAAAGGCAAAAAGGTTGGACATCAGAAGAATAAGAAAACAGGAAACAACCTAGGAACCTGCCACAGAGGGCCTCTGAAAGCCTCTGTCTGCAGACTATCAAAGCAGATGCTGAGACTTATGGCCAACTGTTGGGCAGAGTGCTTGGAATCTTATGAAAGAAGTGGGAAATAGTAAGAGCTGGAGAGAACAGGAACCTCACAAGGAGAGCAACAGAACCAGAAAATTTGAACACAGAGAATTTCCCAGAGACTCATACTCCAATCAAGGACTATTCATGGAGATAACCTAGAACCCCTGCACAGATGTATCACATGACAGTTCAGTGTCCAAGTGGGTTACATAGTTAATGGGAAGAGGGACTGCCTCTGACATAATCTTATTGGCCTGCTCTTTGATTACCTCCCCCTGATGGGTGAGCAGCCTTACCAGGCCACAGAAGATGACAATGCAGACATTCCTCATGTGATCTGATAGACTAAGATCAGAAGGAAGGAGAAGAGGACCTCCCCTATCAGTGGACTTGGGGAGGGGCATGCATGAAGAAGGGGGAGGGAGGGTGGGACTGGGAGGGAGAAAGTAGGGGCTTATAGGGGGGATACAAAGTGAATAAAGTATAATTAATAATAAAAAAATAAAAAAGAAAAAGTGAAAAATTAAATAGACACACACACACACAAAGTTTTCACTACCACCAGCAATGGAGGACTGTTCCCCTTTCTCCACATCCTTGTCAGCATGAGCTGTTACTGGAGTTTCTGATCTTAGCCATTCTGATGGATGTATGATGGAATCTGAGTCATTTTAATTTGAAGTTCTATGATGACTAAGGATGTTGAGTATTTAAGTGCTTCTTGGCCATTAGAGATTCCTCTGTTGAGAAGTCTTATGTTTAGATCTGTACCCCATTTTTTAATTGGGTTCTTTGGTTTGTTGGTCTACTTTCTTGAGTTCAGTATATATATTATGTTTTAGACCTCTGTCTGATGTAGGGTCCGTGAAGATTTTTTATTCTCATTCTGTAGGCTGCTGTTTTGTCCTATTGATGGTGTCCTTTGCCTTACAGAAACTTTGCAGTATCATGACGTCCCATTTATTAATAGTTGATATTAGAGCCTGAGCTGTTGGTGTTCTGTTCAGAAAGTTGTTTCCTGTGGAGGGCCCAGGAATTTTATTCATTGCTTTATAGAGTTTGAAACAACAGATTTGTCTAAGTTTTCTAGGAAATTGTTACTAGAAGACACACTAGGCTACACAGTGTTGTCCAACTTATTTTTGTGCCATCACTTATTATGACAAGTGCATTTTCAGCATTTACTAAGTTCTGTAAGAATGTTGAGTTGAGCCCTTGCTTCCACAGGATTTGCAATGTTGAAGCAGCCCAAAGGGGCTGTTCCAGTGTGGCGGAGTCAAGGGAAAGGAACTGCTGTACGAGTACTACCATAAGCCATGTGACTTAGGATAAACTGTGAAAAAGCTCTATGAGAAGTCACACGAGGTCAGTGAGAGCTCACCAAGTTAGAGAGAGGCTCACTAACCCAAATACACATTTGTAAAAAATACATCTGCTCCCTGGCTTTCTCCTGAAGGAGTCAGTCTCTACACATTGCTAAGAAATTGGAATGGAAGCTTTTCCTCCTCTGTATAAAAGGAGAAAGAGGAAGCTTGTTGATATTACTGGTTTAATCTGGTGTTTTGAATTTTTATTTGAATTGTAGGAGAAGTCAGTGCTTATATGTACACACACAACATTAATAAGGTCTAAATCATCTATTACGTTTCAGTAAATTGTGACTAATGTAGATATATGTTGAAATATATAACACGTGTATTATTTAAGCCACATTTCTACTAAAAGGCTAATCATTAAATATTTTTGTAGTGGTAGGGCAGCAAGGAAGATCATAAAGTAAACAGATTATGAGTGCAGTGCACTTCCATAAAGGTGGACTTACTGGGGCAAGCCTTAGCTCCCTTAAAGGTGGGCGATAAAATCCCAGCTCCATATAAAAATCTGCCTCCAGATCTTCATTCATTACCTACAGATCTGGGACAAATAGTGTGGTCCCTCTGAGCTTAGTTTTTCCCCAAAACTGTGGGAGTGAAAAAAATGTGAGATAATTGTAGAAACTAAAATATTATATACATAACACAATCCTCACATTCTACCAGTGCTTTGTAGACAGCATGTACTTCATAAATGCATTTCATAGTTATCTACTGTTCTGATGTATGAATCAAAGTTGAGTGCCACTGTTGGTGTGTTGCAGGAGAAGCTAAAAGAAAATGAGCATTCTGTGGTTTGTATTTCCTTGATGCTGAGGATGCAGCATAAAGTAGTAGAGCAAAACTCCAGAGAGGGAAAAATACTATAACCGTTATAAGTACATAAGTTAGCAAATACTATAGCGAACAGTGAATTCTGGGTACCTAGGAATATCAGCTGAATGTGGAGCTGTTGCTTTTCAGCAGAGAAACTGTAGGTGAACTGTAATTGTATTTTTCATTATTTTTTATTTTTTGATACTAAAATATATTCCCATCATTTCTACCTTCCCTCCTTCCAAACCTTCCCTTATCCCCATCCTTGCACTCTTTAAATTCATGGCTTCAACTTTTCCATAAATTGTTGTTACGTGTTTGTGTGTGTGTGTGTGTGTGCATACATTACTAAATACACAAATACAAGCTGATCATCCTGTATAATGTTACTTGTATGTTTGTTTTCATGGCTGAGCATTTAATATTAACTAACTGGTGTCTCTTCCCTGGGGAAGACCTTTTCCTGCTGTCAACCTTCCTGAGTGGCCTGTAGTTTTTTACTTTGGGTTGCAACCTCATGATTGTCTCCATCTGGTTTAGCATGCCTATTGCCATCATCCTTCTGCAGCTCAGATTTCGGAGTTCATGTTGGTGAGGCTTCATAGCATCTGACTTAATAGGAGACATGGTCTCACAGCAAAATCCCTGTTCCTCCAGCTCTTACAATTTTTCTGAGAAATGATCCCCGAGCTTAAGGTGAAGGAATTGGGTTATAGATGTAGCAAATGGGACAGAGATCCAGAGCTCTACGTTTTGATTGGTTGTGGTTTTTCTGTAATGGTTTCTATATGTTACAAAGAGAAGTGTCCTTAATGAGGGATGAGGACTGCAATTACCTGTTAATATAAGGATAAATGTTTAGGATATAGTTAGGAGCAATGTTGGTTTCACAAAATGGAAGTTGTAAGTTTTTCTCCAAGATCCTTGACTCTATTGGCCCTGGGTCATTGGCTAGGTTTCCAGTAGCAGGCATAGTTCTTGACTTGTTGTGTGGGTCTTAAGTACAGTTAGAGAGCTGTTGTTTACTAACATGGTATGTGTGCTGTTACTGCATCCTGGGAGTTACTGTACTATGCTAGCATTGTTGTATATTTCATGTGTCTCATTGCTAGGAAGGACTGTCGGTTGCTTCCCTACTTTGGAAACTTGCCTGGTATCTTCTGGTACCATGAAAGCTAGTTAGTCTCAGGGAGAAGGCTTTCAGGTCAGATCCAGCTTGGGTTGTCTGGGCCTGAGCAGGTGTCTTCAGCAGTAGCGACCTAACCTTCCACCACTGGGGGCAACCAAGGGCAAATAGCAATAGTCTATAATGTTTTGATAGCCTCTTGGATGACCCTGAGCAACCTTTCAAAAGAGGGCTTCTTAGGGCTGATGCTGGGGTTTTTGTTAGCTGGTGTTTGGCTCTTGGAGAGAACAATGTCTACCCAGATGGGAAAATGTCATTTACACTATATACTAAACCACTGTCAGTCAGAGCCAGTCACATTTGGCCAAGGAGAAGAAGGGGCAGCTGGGGAGAGGAGGCAGCCATCTGGGAATTTAGGGGCAGTGGGAAGATTAGTCTGTAGTTGGACTGGATAGAACTTTAAATCCATTGATGGCGTAGGCCTTTCTTTTTTAAGTTAGTTATCAATTGCTTTAAAGAAAACAGTAAGTGAAAATGTACCACAGTTTCTGTATCCATTCCTATGCTGAGTGACGTCTGGGTTGTTTCCAAGTTCTGGCTATTATGAATAAAGCTGCTACAAACATGGCTGAACAAATGTCCTTGTTGTGTACTTGAGCATCTTTTGGATATAGGCCAAGGAGAGGTATAGCTGGATCCTGAGTAAGCACTATTCCTAATTGTCTGAGAAAGTGCCAGATTGATTTCCAAAGTGGTTGTACAAGTTTACATTCTGACCAGCAATGGAGGAGGGTTCCCCTTTCTCCACAACCTCTCCAGCATGTGTTGTCACTTAAGATTTTGATCTTAGCCATTCTGATAGGTATAAGGTGAAATATCAGGGTCGTTTTGATTTGCATCTTCCTAATGGCTAAGGATGTTGAGCCAGCAATTAAAAACAAGGAAATCATGAAATTTGCAGGCAAATGGTGGGATCTAGAAAAGATCATCCTGAGTGAGGTATCCCAGAAGCACAAAGACACACACGTATATACTCACTTATAAGTGGATACTAGATCTATAATATAGGATAAACATACTAAAATCTGTATAGCTAAAGAAGCTTAACAAGAAGAGGTTCCAGGGTAAGATGATCAATCCTCACTTAGAAAGACAAATGGGATGGACATTGGAAGTAGGAGAAAACAAGAAACAGGACGGGAGCCTACCATAGAGGGCCTCTGAAAGACTCTACCAAGCAGTATATCAAAGCAGATGCTGAGACTCATAACCAAACCTTGGGCAGAGTGCAGAGAATCATATGAAAGAAGGGGGAGTTAGTAAGACCTAGAGAGGACAGGAGTGCCACAAAGACCAATTATATCTGGGCACAGGGGTCTTTTCTGAGACTGATTCTCCAACCAAGGACCATGTATGGATATAACATAAAACCCCTCCTCAGACATAGCCCGTGGCAGCTCAGTATCCAAGTGGGTTTCCCTAGTAAGGGGAACAGGGACTGTCTCTGACATGAACTCAGTGGCAAGCTCTTTGACCTCAGCTCCCCCATTATTGAGGAGCAGCCTTGCTAGGCCACAGAGGAGGACATTGCAGCCAGTCCTGATGAGACCTGATAAACTAGGGTCAGATGGAAGGGGAGGAGGACCTCCCCTATCAGTGGACTTAGAGAGAGGCAGGAGGAGATGAGGGAGGGAGGGTAGGATTTGGAGGGAATGAGGAGGGGGCTACAGGTGGGATACAAAGAAAATAAGCTGTAATTAATATAAAGAAATAAAAAAGAACGCAGTAAGTTTGGTTTTGTGTTTTCAAGTCTCATAATTTTTAATGTAGTTTTATTTTTATATTCTGTGTGTATGTATGTTTGTGTTCTGCATGCATGCCAAGGGCCCACAGAGCCAGAAGCCTTGTTGGATTCACTGTAACTGCAGTTACAAACGGTTATAAGCTACCAAGTGGGTGCTAAGAATTGATCTAGGTCCTATGGAAGAGAAATCAGTGCTCCTAATCTCAGAGCCATCTCTTTAGCTCCATAGGGATTTTTGTTTTTTAACAAAAATGATTGCATGGTGAAGTGGTGAGCTTTCTTCTCTTGAAATCATTATAGTTTTTAAAGTCTTAAGAGCCCCCTCAGTATGCTGTTATTTGAATGTTAATTGAAAGAATGTTATCTGTATATCATTTGAAAGATAATATTTTCAAAAAACAAATTTGTGCTCAGGAAATGTCCATAACTAGTGATAACTAGTAACGACTGCCTACATATGAAAAATAGCATATGAGTTAACCTCTGTCTTAAAGCCATTCCACTATCATTTTAACAAAAAAATAATTCGGAAGACACATATCAATTAGAGCTTAATAGCTTGATTAAAAGTAGAAATCTAAATGCTGAAGTTATCTATAATATTCTATTCATAGAGTGAAGACATAAGACTTATTGTAAAGATTCTAGTGTAACAGAGAATGTAGTTGAAGGCTGATTAGTTTGAGGTCTCATCCTCATGGAGCTGATACTTCAGTAAGGGTGTTATTGTATGGATTGAGTGAGTGAATGGCTATGAAAATGCTTAAGAACTCTTAAACAATAATAGACATTGCTAGCTGTTATCTTGAGAAAGCATTGGTTTCAGCCTCTATATCCGTTTAATCTTATTCAACAGCTACAACAACAACAACAACAACAACACAAACCTTTCACCTTTAGTTCTTTTACTTTCCACAAATGAAAAGTAAATGCAGGTTGGCAATAGCAGGAGAGGTTTGTATAAGACCAGTCTCCCTGAAGAGGCTACACTATACCATGTAAAAATCTGTTAATGGCCAGAGCATAGAGCATCTTTAATGAAAATTACCCTGCATAATATCATCATAATAGCAGATATACATCTAAATATTTGTCCAAACTCATGGACTACACTCCTTCAGGTGTGAACCACAGGTAATGCTGATTATCCATGAAGTTGGTAGACTCATCTCATATGGATGTGCACATTGGTGGAGGATGCTGAAGCCTACGTGGAGAGGAGAATGTGGGAATCCTCTGCACCTGCATCTTCTTATTTGTTGTAAGATGGCAATAGCAGAGATCGGCATAAAACTGAATTATGTATATGTGGTTTGTACATGAGTACTTGATAGGCTGACAGATGGCCTCATTCTTTTTTCTTTAAAACAGCCACTAGAGTATATTAAGGGAAACAGCTAAGAAGCCATTATAAGCATTAATATCCTTTAGGTAGTTTGATAGGCTATGGAAATGTATATTGTATACTGTCACTGTTTACCAAAATTAGGACCCATATATACATTTAAAAGATAGGTGGTTTTGCGCTTTACATAAATTGAAAGTAAGAAGATGGGCGCTATAAAAGTGAAAGTGAGGTGCTGTGATGTTAGTAGTCGGAGAGGCGTTAAAGCGGTGTCAGTAGAGATTAGGATGGCTCATAGTGATCAAAGAGCCTGTTCACCAGAAGCAGCAGTGATGATAAAAGTGTGGAAGACAAGATGAAAGCTTCAAAACAGAGAAATCAAAAGGTGCGGGAGTGCTTTCCTAACACTGTGCCTGTACATGCTGGGATAGAGCTGGGCACTTCAAAATGGCAAAAAAAAATATTTGTTTTATCACAATAAGAAGGAGCAGAATGGGAAAATAGACAAATCGAGCTTCTATTTGAGATTTAAAAAAACATTTTATTACCAATTTATTATAGAACAGTTAAACAAAAACATTATAGAAACAATATAAAACCATTAAATCCTTGTCAAAATTGACTCTTGATGGCCACATTCAATAGCTTTATTTGTCAAGGTGCTGTTAGAATTTCTTTGGCAGACATTGGCCAGGTCCTGAGTATAAAATAAATATTTAGAATACTTTTAATAAATAAATTATATTACATTTTTTTTAGACTGGGTCCTTACATTATTGAATTGGGAATATCAATAGCAATAAAATAGAGAAGAAAGTCCTAAAGATTTAGGAACTGAAGCAAGATGTTCTAAGTACTTATAGATCTGTGGTGTGTTGAATAAGAATGGCCCCACATAGGTTTTTATGTTTGCATACTTGACCTTTAGTTGGTGGAACTTTAGGGGAAGGATTAGAAGGAGTGGCTCTGTTGGAAAAGCTGTGTTACCTGGGACAGGCTTTGAGGTTTCAAAAGGCTTGCACCATTCCCACTGTCTGTCTCCATCTCCTACTTCAATCAAGAGCAACCTCTGAGGTGTTTGCCACCGTGGTTCTAACCCTCTAAAACCATAAGCCCAAATTAAACACCTTTTTTTTTTTTTTTTTTAATAATAAGTTGCCCTGGTCATGGTCTTTTATCAAAGCAGTAGAAAAGTAATAAGGACAAGCTTTAAGGAAAATTAGAAAATAAAATAAATTGAAAATAAAATATATTAAATCAGGTGATGATAGTGTGTGTGTATATATACACATACATATATGTATATATATATATGTATGTATATGTATATGTGTAGCTTTAAAAGATGATCCTAGAGAAAAGGCTTAAAGTCATGATCCAACTTCCATATGAAGAATGGCAAGTCTGACGGCACACTCTTAACCCCAGCGCTGAGAAGCGGAGCAGGCAGATCTCCAGTTACATCTTGGCTAATTGAGGCACAGACCACAGTGAAACCCTCTCAAGGGAGGATGGGGAGTGAAGGGAGAAAGGAGTAAGAGAGGGAAAGGAAGGGGAGAAGGAGAGCGGGGGCTCAGGGGGAGAAGGAGGAGGAAGGGTAGTTGTTAAACTCAAAAGTAAGGAATGGAACAAGAAAATAAGCAGAAGGTATAAAATAGAAAGACAGTGGAGTTGATTCTGTGGAAAGATAAATAAATTTAATGAAGTGGCTATGACTCATCATACTAAAATAGATAAAAGCTTGTATTGTTAATACCAAGATGAAAAGAGTGTGTGCCATTCCTCTGGGAATTATAATACCATTAAATGTTTTATAAACAGTAGCTTTAACAAGTTAGAATGGGCATGTTACTTAACAGTCATACTTACCCAAAAATGCACACCAAGAGAAAATGAAAAAATACAGAATGCTTTACATTTCTGAATAACTGGAAGCATGACCTTCACCCACCAGTCACGTAATTTCACTGGCAAGTTCTAAAAAGAGGTTGAAGGAGGTGCTGTCTTTCACACTCTCTTTTACTGAACTGTACCGCTACCCCTGTTAGTGAAGAATAAGACGTGCTGTGTAAAGGAAGACAGACACAAGGCAGCATGTGGTTCACAGTTCCACAAGAAGCTCATCACCAAGCAGGGTAACTCCCAGACACAGGAATCTTATCAGCCGTTGGCCCTGGTGGTGATGATCAACTGGAATAGAGTCCCTATTCTTGAGTAGTAGAAGTATTCTTATCTGGGCTGGTGGTTGGTTACAAAGTCCATGCATTTCCTGATAACTCATACAAAGAACCTTGCATCTCTGCAATGGGTTTGATGTCCAGTACTGGAAAAAATTACTGTGAACCTCATATTGGCCGTCTTACACTATTCTATTTCTGAATTTATTTATTTATTTATTTTTATTTTTTGAGACAGGCTTTCTTATAGCTCTGGCTGGCCTTGAGCTTACTATGAGCTGAGATAGGCTTTGAATTTATTTAATCCTCCCATCTCCGCCTCCGAAGCTCTGGAATTATAGATGTGTGTCACAATATCCAACTCTACCATGAAAGCAGCCTGCAGTGAAATAAGTTTTCTGACGTCCTTTTAAAAGCTCCTATTATCCTGCAATTAAATAACCTTATCTTGTTCAAAATTTCTGGTGTGTAGGCTCTATGAAGTTTATTTATCATTATGACTATTATAATCTCAGTTTTAAAACTTTACATGGAAGATTCTCAGAGGTAGATAAAATCAGTCTCTCTGACACACACACACACACACACACACACACGCACACACACACACAGAGAGAGAGAGACAGGGAGACAGACACACACATCCAGAGAGATAGATAGAAAGTTTTCACAGAAACCATGCTATGAATTTGGTTTAGGTCTTCATATACTTTGCCGTTTAAAACTAACATGTATAGAATGCTTCATTGATAGAAACAGTGTTAATCTGTTTCTGCCAGAATATGTCTTTCTTTTTCTGCTATAACCACAAGACTCTAAATAACTTTTTCCAAGCCATTAAATACTGATATAAAATTACTTTCGGAGATTTTTTCCCCCTATAAATCAAGCACACAGAGGTAATACTTCGCTACATTTGTTTATTTAGTGATTTTGGTTTTATAAGTTTGCACAGAATCTTTCTTGAGGCAGAACAGAAGTTGCTTATTTTCTGATCATAAAGCAGTAGAAAGTTGAAATATTCAAAATGGGACACATGGAGATATTTTCTTTTTTAATTTATTTTTTTATTAATTACACTTTATTCATTTTGTATTCCCCCATAAGCCCCTCTCCCCTCCCCTCCCGACCCCACCCTCCCACCCCCTTCTTCACGCATGCCCCTCCCCAAGTCCACTGATAGGGGAGGTCCTCTTCTCCTTCCTTCTGATCTTAGTCTATCAGATCATCAGATCACATCAGGGAGGCCACAGGAGATATTTTCTTTCTTAGTATCTACTTTGGAACACTGCTAGGTAGAGTCTTTCAGATGGAAATCATGAAATTTGCAGGCAAATGGTGGGATCTAGAAAAGATCATTCTGAGTGAAGTGTCCCAGAAGGAGAAAGACAAACATGGAATATACTCGCTTATATAGACCTAAAAGATATGATAAACATAATGAAATCTATACACCTTAAGAAGATAATCAAGAAAGCGGACCTGGGGTATGATGATCAATCCTCATTTAGAAAGACAAATGGGATATGCATTGAATGTATGACAGGAGTCTACCGCAGATATTTTCTTTATGCAACCGTGTCTCCAACCCTTGATGTCATGACTAGCTAATATGATTACGGCAAGTTTCAATCACCAGTGCTGATCTTCTGCATGGTCTTTGGTGACAAGGGAGTGTTAAGTTAATGCACAAAAATCTCAGTTTGGCAATCTTATTATCTTAAAATTTTACTATTTTTTTAAATTATGTGTATGCATGTATTCCTGTGTGTTGCAGGCCAGAAGAGGGTAAACCTCCTGATACAGGTGTAGGAGCCAAACTCAGGGCCTGTAGAAGAGGAGGAAGCATTCCTAACCACCAAGTCATTTCTCTAGCCCGATTTTCTTATTTTAATAGCTAACTGTTAAAATGGAGTTGTGAGACACTGATTGAAATTTTAAAACACATCATCAAGTGACTTGCTGTAATGTACCAGGTGACCAATATCAGTGTTATCTGACAGTGTTACTGGGCAGATGCCTTCCCACTGGTGTATAATAGAGTGCTCTTAGTACACAGATTATTCATATAGTTATTGCTTCAGGCTTTGAGAAGTAGAGAAACCCCACAGCCACAGGAACGCTGGTGGCTAGTTCTGAGTCCAGGGCTGCAGGGCCAATATTCCTGGGTGTGGTTTGAGGGGGCTGCAGTTACTCTGTTTTCCACTGGCAACCTTAGCTAGAAGGTTTATTTTCAGAGTTATACAGTGTTGCACCATCGATGATTAGATTTATTTGTTATGGTTGGTGATGCGCCTAACTCTTGGTCTTTCATATACATTCAGAAGGGTTTTTTTTGGCTTTTTTTTTTCGGATAAACAGCTAAATATTGACTCAGAGAGAAATCTTGGCATAGCGTTCGAAGCTAACATAAATCGTCATTCAGTAGGTTTCGAAGAGCCTACTGATTCTGATAGCAGACTCTTTATTTTCAATGAAAGGGAAAATGTGTTGACTTTTACGTGTGAAGGCCTGCCAGTTGGGAAGCATACAGGCTCAAGGGTAGTGTGTGAACTGTTACATGCAGCTCCGCGAAGTCCACAAAACTGGGGAGCTTTTGAGAATAAAGCAGAGGTAGCATCCTAGTGTTTATAATAGCTTTCTAGTTTATTTGAGCTGCTCAGAGTGGTCTAACATGGACTTGATTTGTTAGTTAGCAGGAAATGGGTGTAAACCCAAAGTGGAAATGCAACAATTGTAACTACAAAGCTAGTTTTTTTTAAAAAAAATTTTTTTTGGTTTTATATAAGCAGTACTGGATATTATTAATCTTCCTTAAGTCTTGACTATGTTCAAGGCACACTTTGAAAGACTGACACGATGGATCTTCTTAGAATTGAAAAAATACACCCCCATATATATATATATAAATTGTTTGTGGCTATGAAAATAAGTGGTAAAGATGTAGTATTGGAGTTTTTAGAGAGCAAGTGAGTGCACTGTTCCACGGCAGGGAAAACGTGGCGTGTGGGGCTGCAGCTGGAACAGCAGGAGCTTGAGTCTGGTTGGGCATACTGCAATTGCCAATGGGAAGCACAGAGAGACTTAGACTAGGATCTGGGGCTAGGGCAGTCATCTGCTTCTGCTAGCTGAGTCTTCACAAAGTCCCAGAGATGCATCTCTCACCTTGTTGAAGCAGCGCCACCAGTTGGGGACTAAGAGTTCAAACACCTGGAAACCGATACAAGCCATCTGTGTACCCCTATCATACTTTCATCTTCCATGCCTGCAATGGAGTGCCAGGCAGACAACTCCCCGTTCTACCGTCAACTTCAGATGCAGTCTGGGCCCTTCTACCTTAGCCATAGATAGGATGCTCCTATCTGGCGAAACCGCAGAAAACATTTTCTTAGGTGCTGGATCCGTAGGCACTGGAAGCTCTTGTTCACATGAATTTTGGTTTTCTCTGCTGGGGCCTTCCTTGGGTGTGTTCTTGCCTCCATGGCACACTTCCTACTGCCCCAGTAAAGAGAGATGTAGTTCTGACAAAATAAGTTTGGGAAACACCTGGAGCTGTTGCTTGACCTGCACCTCTAGGCCCTCAAGGTCAGTAAGGCAATGGGCCAAGTGATTGTGGCATTTAAGTGCTTTCATTTCTTCAAGTGAACTGTGACCCCTTTCCTGACTCGAAGGAAGTCCTTCAAGAGCTATGAAAAGATTTGCATGCAAATCAATTTAGATATATGCTACAATGAAGTTTCCTTGGCAATGATGATCTTCCGTTACATTTTGACTTATTGCTAAAACTGCAGAGAACTAGGGAGTTCTTTTGCAAGAGATTGCAACCATTCTTTGCACATCATTTGAGGAGTGGGGAGATAAAAGAGGAGGAGGAGAAGCGCATTAGATTGTGAGTGTAGAATTTAGCTCTGTGTGCAATTCCCTCTGAAGGGTTGAGGCTGGGGTGAATTTTTGTCAGGCTCAGGGTGCAGAATAAAATATAGATAAAACAGTGTTTGATCTATCACGTCTGTCATGCGTATCATTCTTTTGCTACCCATGGTTTTTTTGTAAAAAAGTTTTCTGTTGTTTATATTGTTTCTTATGTAATTTAAGGAGAAATAATTATGGAGGCCGAAGCAGGAGCTTGCAAATTTGAGGCCTGCTTAAGGTACAGAGTGAGACCCCCCCACCTCAAAGAAACACGGATTCTTTTAAATGGTGGTCATCTGTTTCCTGTGCTGTGGTAATAATATCCTCAGGGGGTTCTAGTTTAGTCAAGGCAGGCGTTGAGAGAACAGTGTGATATTGTTTGTCACCAGCTGCTCTGCTCCTACTGGCTTGCAGTTAACCAGCCTGATGGGTGAGACTGTGCTGAGCACTACTGAGAATTGTACTCGCCCTCTGCTTTCTGTTTTTGCTGCACGGTTTTAGGTGCATAGATGTGAGTTGAATCGCACTTTCACAAAAGAACCTCAGAATTCTTTAACCATGAAGTTGCGGTGAGTTAATGCAATTTTTAATGAGTTCAGCATAATTAATTACTAGGTAGTTAATGAATATTTATTATTATAGGTTGGCTCACAGTAAATATATATATATGGGCCAGGCTGGCTGCTTTTCATTTGTATCTTTTATCGCTTCTTAACTATGGGTCTCCTTTGTGCTTCATTTCTTAATTTGTGAAATGAGGTTGATAATGCTCTCCACATCCTTGTGTTGTTGAGAAGATGGTAAGTGTCCTGCAGTTTGGAGTCCTTTGAACAGTGCTTGGGGCATGGCTGGTGTTCTTTGTTGGCTCTTTGTCATAAAGTGTTCCATGAACCAGCTGAGCACGCACGTTCAGTTAGATTCTCATGTATTTGGGAACGACAAAGCCTATGTAACATGCCAGTTAACCCAGTTCCTAGAAGCGGGTGATTACTGCGGGCTGCAGTCACTGCAGTCATTCTGCTGTCCTGTGCCTTAAGTGGCCTCCCGTGAGAAGATTCTGAAGTGGCGCAGGGAGGAGCGGTGCGAAGCCTTTGAAGCAGTGGTCTGTGAAGGGCCTGTAATGAAAGTGGCCATAGTACCTCTGTGCAGCTGCGCCACTGTGGGGCATCCAGGGCCCAGCAGTGAAGGATTTGAGATTCTCAGAGAATCAGGTTTGGGGGAATTGTAAAGCAAGCTTACCCTGAGTGAGAAGGGGTTCTTGTCCCGGGCTGGCAACATCTGAAAACATCGTCCCCCGGAGGGTCTGCTCCATCCTGCATTTTCTGATGGACAGGTCCTGGTTGCAGTGTTAGCTGTGACCCTTTTAATGCCGAGGCTTCTGTATTTTAAAAGATGTCTTGCCATGATGCTAAAGATGTTTTGAAGGGTTTCAAAACTCATTAGTGCTCTCATTTTCTTTCTTCTAGAGTCAGCCCGTTTTTTCTTTCTTTCTTTTCTTTTTTTAAGTCAGCTTGTTGTACCTTCTTACCCACAAAAGATAAAAGGCTTTTCCTTGAGATCTTGGGTGTTTGTTGTTCATTTTTACCTCTGGGATTTTTTTTTAAATGTTTAGATCTGTGGTTCTTGGCCTCAGCACATTAGCACTACCCAGAGAGCTTTTAATGAAATAGAATTCTGTGGGCTCAGAGCCCAGACCAATTAATCACAACCCCTGGGGAAGGTGGGGCCTAGACTCTGGTGTGTTTAAACCGCCCCTTGGGAGATTCACACATGAATCCAGGATTCAGAAACCTTGTTTTATCTGATAATAATGAGGTCTCTTGATCGCTAGGGACTCCTCCCTTAGTTTGTGTCAGGGCTTCTTGTCATTCATCTGGTTCCTGGTTTCTCTGGATTTGGAAGATTGACATCCCCTGATTCAGTTTAGCTAGGTTTATAGCATTCTGCGTCTTTATATTAGGTTGAAATTTTCATCAGTATAACAGCAACCCTTCCTACTTCACCCATATACACATCTTCAAAAACAATAATTTTCCCCCAGAGAAAGATATGAGATAGTTCTACCTACTGGAGACTTGGGGATATAAAGCTATAACAGACCTATGTGGACTTCTTGCAAGGTTAGGCATCCCAAGGAGGTGAAATTTTCTTGGTGAGTATCCCTTCCGCTAAGTGAACTAGGAACTACTGTGACCTACTGCGCTGAGCAGTGCTAGGGGACAGATGCTGCTCTGTGTGCCATAGATAAATAACTTGACCCGGGGGTGTTGTGGGTTAATGTGCCTATACCTGAACTACCTTAAAAATCAGTCTTCAGTTATGGTCACAAGATGTTTGAGACAATTAACATAAGGAGGGAAATGGTTTTGGGTGTCTCAGGTCAGCATCAGCTGAGAAAGTGATGAGGGGAACCATGCAGTAGAATATGGAGGAGATAGTTGAAGACCTCATGGCAGCTGAGAAGCACACGGACAGGAAGCAGCCCTTTTGAGGGTGTGATTCTAGGACCTAACTTGGAGTGTGGTCCTCCACACTCCAGAACTTCTGTGCCTCTTGAAGTTTTCATCACCACCCAGTAGCACAACCAGCTGCTGACTCAGGTCTAGATACATGTTTAGGGGACACTTAACAAAATCGTAGCAGGAACCCGGATCCAATCTGTTCTTGCTACTTATATATTGCAGCTACTCACTCGAAGACTCTCGCTTGCAAAGAGAGGATCTGATCATGCCTAGAGTGACAGTGGTTTTCTGGGCAAGTAAGTTTGCAGCTAAATGATCTGGAAGACTTGCTATTGGTACTTGAGTCTAAGCCTAGTTCCTTTCCATGTAATAGTACAGAAGCTTTCAGTATATGGCTGTTGTTCTTTCCATTCATAAAGTATTTACTAGATGCCATCCACGTGTGAGGCGCATCCTTGACTTGGTGCTCAGCTAGAGGGTGAAAGTGAAAGGTAAGATACAATAGCAGACTGAGAAGCATACTTCAGTTGGGATTTAAAAAGAACCTTTTCTCTGTGAGCTGCACCGAGGGTTTAAGTGTTGGTATAATCACACAACATAGATGGCAGAGGCTACATCATCTGTTCCATCACTCAGTCCTGAGTACTTCATTCACTCTCTGGATATTACTCTTTCTGATTCTACTTATGGGTTTATTGTGCTGTTTATAGTAAGTGTTATTCTTGACACCCAAATCATAATAATAGTTTTCCTCTTTTGTTGTCAGATTTAAAACCCAGTTGCTTAGAATTTATTTGGCTTACATCGTGAAATCTAGCTGTGGGTGCCTTTATATTGATTTACCATAGGTTAGCGTAACTTAAAAGGCAGACTAGCTTTGCAAAGCATATTAAATCAGAGTAGTCTCTGTTGAAGTTACTTGTTTCTGCTTCTATCTTCTCTGCTATGGGCCATTACTGCTTCATCAGGGTGAACTTCATGCTTCCTGGCAACATGAAATAGGGAAATTACTTTAAAAAAAACTAATTATTCAAAGGACAGAAATAGCTATTAATAAATAACTTGCTGCAAGGCATGGTGGCATATCTCTGTAATCCGAGCTCTTGTGAAAGAGAGGGAGGGAGACCACAAGTTGTAGGCCAATATGGGCTACATATAGCAAGACCATATTTCAGAGGACAGAGCAAAAAAGGGGGGAGTGTTAACAAAACACAGAAGAAGTAATTGCAGGCAGTCAGTCTCCTGAGAAGCATACCTCATATCGGATCATTTCTGTTAGCTCCCTGCTTCTGTGACAGCAGCATATCTGAGATGCCTGACTAATGGGGGGGGGGGGAAGGGTTACTTTGGCTCAAGGTTTTTGTGTCAAGGCAGGACATCAAGACAGCAGTTCAGTGTGAGAGGGATTGATGACCTCATGGTTGCTAGAAGGCCAAAGGAGAGAGGAAAGTTCTGGGGTCTCAACATCACCTTTCAGAGTATTCCCCAGGTGCCAAACTTTCCCCCGCTAGCCCCACTTCTTAGAGGGTGTACCCTCTCCCATTAACAACATAGGCTGGCAAAGAAGCCTTCAGCATGCGTGCCTTCAGGAGACCATAGCGGATCTGTATTCACCCGCCTTGGAACCTGTGCATGGGATTTGTATCAGTAGCAGTCGGGAGGTATTGCAACCCATAGTCCTGTTGTATGTATCAGTATTAGACATACTATTTATGGAGGGCTTTGCATGATTTGTTCACAATATGGAAATACTATCTTGGCATTTGCCTATTTATCAAATTGTAACTCGTATGAGAGAAATAAATGTTAGATTTCCCCCATTTTCAACTTCAGGACAGCATAAAAAATAACAGCTCTTTTCCAGTGAGGAAACTCTGATTAATTAGCTATTATGTATTGCTGTGATCCACACAAACACCAAATCCTGTGGTGAGTATATATACACTCAGCGCTGTCAGGCTGGGTGAGGGGCATGTATTCAGTGTCGCTAGACTCTAGGGAGTGCTCCGTGATTTCAGCCTGTGGCTACTCAGCATGTGGTCACCGCTCTCAGAGTCTGTGGTGAGTATGTACTCAGTGCTCATAGGCTCCGAGGTATGTGTGTACTCACTGCTGATAGACTCTAGTGAGTGCGCACTCAGTCCTGTAGGCTCTGGGGAGCGTATACTCTTTCTGTACTGTGGTGAATGAGAAGTGTGCACTCAGAGCTTTGGGATTACACTACAGGGAGCAGTTGGATGCTGGATTGGCAGAAGCAAGCAAGTGAGTTTCCTGGAGGCAGCCCACTCATTTCTGCACAGCGGACGAATGGGCGTATCCCTGGTGTAGGCAGGCCCCAAGGAATTTGCCTCAAGACTGTTTATTGTTGCTGTACTGCCTTCCCATGCTTGTTTCATGTATCAGCCATGGCAGAGACCCTCACTGCTCATTGCTTCATTCTGTTGGGCAGATTTCCTGCAGATTATTTTGAAGATGTGCCTTTATAGTGCTGTTTAAATGAACTGGTGATTTCATAATTCCTGATGATGATTATGAAGAATTTCTGACTTGATTCAAGTAATTTAAAAACCCTCCTGCAGTATAGCAAAAACTGCTAGGAGCTCTATGGACATGTGGAGATATGTCAAGCACATGAATTACACCAAGAAGGAAAACAAGGTTGAAACAAATTAATAATCAAGGAGATAGATTCATTTTAGGTTTAGCCCAAGGGTAAGGCCCAGGTGTACACCACGATAAGGAAGACTATATGAAATGGAAACAAAGAATAAATGGTTAGCTATATAAGACAAGACAGACACCTGTTTCTTGGAAAAACTTTGACTTAAAAACCTTACTTTGAACACATAAATGTACGTTTGAAATAAGATAAAAGTCTGCTTTGAACTCATAATGAGCATATAGATAAAGCCACTGCTTTAAACTTATAATAAACAAAGTATCTAGATATTAAAATCAGTAGTCCTTCTGTAACTCCCTTTTATGTATCTATTTTTGAATGATTTAATTTTTTCCATACATTGAGAACCTTTGTATTAGAATATATTAAAAAAACCAAGACAGAATTAAACATTTGTTGAGGCCACTCACTTCATCCAAATATTTTCTGTCTAATTGTCTGTATATATTGTATATGAGTATATTTATATCTGTATGTCTTCATATATGTGGATGAATGGTGTCTTTGGGACCTCTCTTGTTTTGTCTATTGATTGTATGTGTGTATGTGCATGAAAGGTTTGTGCCTTCTTTGTCTGACAAAGGTGTATGTTTTTATATGTTTTTAAGTTATTAAGTTTGGTAAGTGATAAGCAGTCCTGTTTTATAAGCCTTCTTAATTAGGACTCTACCTTCCAGCAAGCCACTGTTCACTGCTGAGCCATTAAGTTAAAAGGAACTAAGGCTTTTCGTTTTACAACTCCTTGTATTTATAGCAAGAAATTGTCAGGGCTGTGGCCGCTTGTACTCTGAGTTAAAGGAGCGACATGTCTTGACTGATTAACACCCTCTGCTGTCTTTCTCTCTAGAGGCTCTCATGGCCAGTAGCCCCTGGGAGTTAAACTGTATGTAAAATTAAAGGTACATACACAGTTAAACTGTATATATAGAGAGCCCCAAATAGCAAGGCTATCAGCCTGGGAGTTTGAAAGTGTATAGAGAGAATAGCAAGGCCACCAGCCTGAAAGTTTGAGTTAATGTATACAGAGAAACACCAGCTATCAATCAGCTGCTCACCACCGACACTGCAACCCATGTTGGCTCACCCTGTGTGCTGCAGCCGGTCTATAGAAGTACCCAGTGTTTCAGACTCTATGTTGAGTGACTGTGCATGCTGTTAGATTCTGTGGTGTGTACACGGCGCTGGCAGAACCTTGGAAACACATACAAAGTGTTTGTAGGTTCTCTGGTGAATGGCTGTTCAATCAGTGTTGTCACACTGTGTGCTGAGTGTGTACACAGTGCTGTTAGAATCTGAGGAAGGCTTGCTCAGTGGTTTTAGACTTTGGCGAGTGTGTGCTTAGTTATGGCAATCTGGGGCACATACTAAGTGCTTTTGGAGTCTGTTAGGCTCTGTGGTGAAAGTGGGTTCAGTACTGTTAGACTCCAGTGGGTGTAGTGTGTACTCACTGCTATTAGACTCTGGGGAGTGCACACTCGTGTTTATATATTCTAGTGGGTTAGTGTGAACTCAGTGCTGTTAGACTGGGCAGTGTGCACACTCACTTTTATACTCTTATCAGTGAGTGTAGGCTCAGTGCCATTCCACTCTGGAAAGTGCATGCGCCCTGAGTCTGACTTCCATGTTGAAGGCGTGTGCACTCAGAGCTGTTTTAGAGTCCGCGTGAGCGTGTACTCAGCGCCGTGAAACGCCCCAGGGAATGTGTGCTCAGTGCTCTCAGAGCAAGTTCACAGTGTCAACGTGTTTCCTATTGCAGGTACATGTTGGGGCTTGCCGCCGTTCCAGCCGTCATACAGTTTCTCGGGTTTCTCTTTTTGCCCGAAAGCCCCCGGTGGCTTATTCAGAAAGGGCAGACTCAGAAGGCCCGCAGAATCTTGTCCCAGATGCGTGGCAATCAGACTATTGACGAGGAGTATGACAGCATCAGAAACAGCATCGAGGAGGAGGAAAAGGAAGTCAGCGCAGGTATGTGCAATTCCCCCTGCGTGGTTTTAGCATGATTTAACGTGGCTTTATACACATAGCAGAAGAGAAACGGTATGTTTAACTTTAAAATTAATGTAATAGACAACCGGTGCACATTTCCCAGCAGTAACAATTAGCACGCTCAAGTCGCTGTTTCCAAGTTTGTGTTTAAAATGTGTCAACTTTGATTCCATTCTGCATTAATGGGCAGTTCATATGGGGACACATGTGGTTTTTCATTCCTGAGAAAATGACAGCCCTATATGGAGGTGTTGGTTTCTGTCAAGCATAGTATTGGCTGTCTTCAGACCCCTTTGCTGACAATTTTAGTAGAGCCGGAGACTGAGGCCTTCCCTCGGCATCTGATAGACACTGCCAGAAGTGAGGCATTGTGGGGTGAGTGTGCTGTGACATATCTTTGTGAGCGTGTGAGGCACGGTCACCCTACTGCTACAGTCTTCTTCATCAGACCAGGGCCCCAACTACGATGAGCCTGCTTTCTGAACACCTGGCTTACATGGTGGATTACACTGATGTCTGAACATTTTGTGAGCGTCTGCTGTGTGTCTGGCAATGTTGGTGTCTCTAAAGAATCACCCTGGTGCAGAACAACGAGACTTTGCCTTCACAAAATTACATCCTTTAAATGGGTTCAACACTGTGTTCATTTTTTAAAATACTATTTAAAAATTATCCACTTACAGTACAAATAACATTTTTTCTATTCTGAATTCTTCTTCTGGTACCTCAAGTTAAATATGAGTTTCTTTTGTAATTATCAGTACTCTTGAAACCTACGTTCTAATTACGTGTGATTGGAGTGTAAAACTTGGAATATAAGGGCTGTTGAATAAAATGCTGTGTAGAAATTTTGTATTTATTAATTAATACAAACTCATGTAGAGGCACGGATGCTTCTGATTTTTACTATAAACTAATAAGCACAAATCTGTTTTAAAAATTCGGCCCTGTTTTGTTTTGTTTTTGCTTTTTTTAGGATAGGGTTTCATGCAGTCCACAGCCCACGATGGCCCAGAACTCATTACGTATCCTAGGATGATCTTGAACTTAGTCATGATGCTGACCTTAAGAACTCTTGCTCCTCCAGCCTACACCTCCTGTGTAGTGAGAATGTAGGTGTGTACCACCATTGCCCAACTTGCACTGAGCTTCGTTCTGATTGCTTACAAATACATCTCCTTGAGCTGCACAGATGCTGACAGTGCACTCTAACTGAGTTTCCTGACTTCTGGGGCTTTCTCACCAAAGAGACTGCATAGACGCTTGAGTCTCCTCTGTAGTTATCCATGGGTGCTTCTGTTTTTATCAGTGGATTTTACAAGCCAAAGAGGACATCATTGGAGGGGGGTAGATAAATTTGTTTTTATTTCTCATTGTTGCTTTAGATAAATACTTGGACAGATTTTTTTTAAACACTGTAATATGATATACCAAGGCTTATTTAGTGACTGACTCTTCCAAACTTTGGAAGTAATGCATTTATCTCATCTCTCGATTTGCAGTATATGGCATACTGTCTTCTCAGTTAATTTAAAAGTTCATGCCATGTTTGTGTTTAAAAGGTCAGGGTCGGGGTGCATTCTGGCATAAGTGGACAGAAATGGATTAACAGTACCAGGGCCTTGCTTCCTTCCTCATCAGCTGCAGTTGTACTGGGGAGAGTGGGTCCTGTACCTTGCCCAGGAAGCACAATGGATCTGGCTCTGTGTACTCAGTCGTGAGTTAAATTCACAAATAGATATGAGTTTCAGGGAGACTACGTCACTTGTTTCAAGTAGTGATCAGCAGATGGTTTCACGTGGCTTCAAAGTTACAGAGAGGTAGGCATACAGGGCCTGAATGTTACATAGCAGCTATGTAGCTATGTTAAGTTCAATTTTTTTTAACATTTGTCTGCTTGACTTTAGAAATTAAGAGAAGTTTTCATTCTACTTTGCAGGGTAACTTTGTGTGATCTTTTAATTGAATTTTTTTATTAATTACACTTTATTCATTTTGTATCCCCCCATAAGCCCCTCCCTCCTCCCCTCCCGATCCCACCCTCCCTCCCCTTTCTGCATGCATGCCACCCCCCAAGTCCACTAATAGGGGAGGTTCTCCTCTCCTTTCTGATCTTAGTCTATCAGTTCTCATCAAAAGTGGCTGCATTGTCCTCTACCATGGCCTGGTAAGGCTGCTCCCCCCTCAGGGGGAGGTGATCAACAAGCAGGCAGAGGCTGCTCTTCAGATTATGTCAGAGGCAGTCCCTCTTCCCATTAATATGTAACCCACTTGGACACTGAACTGCCATGGGCTACATCTGTGCAGGGGTTCTAGGTTATCTCCATGAATAGTCCTTGGTTGGAGTATGAGTCTCTGGGAAGTTCCCTGTGTTCAAATTTTTTTAAATAACAGCCAAACATCTTTAATGGCTTTCTGTGGTCATCACCCTTGTCTGTGTATCCCAGACGTGACTTGAAGAGTCGGAGTTTTTTGTTTGTTTGTTTGTTTGTTTGGGCATGTGTGTTCACAGGGTATTGGAGAAATAAGGTGTTACTTTATCACTAGACATGAGTGGGATTCTTGTACTTTAGATTGTAAGAAAGTCAAAGTGTGTCTGGGGCTGTAGTTTATAAGCTGTTACCTTTCTCCCATAATAAGGAAAGTGTAACGAGCCAACAAGAGGTAGGGTTCCCTGGAAGGCAACCTTTCAAAAATACGTGTATGTAGGCATGTGTAATGTATTTAGCGTATGTGTGCGTGCCTGCCATAGCACGTGTGTGAATGCCCTGGTGTGTGGGGGCAGGGTGCGGGTGGGAACAAGTGGGAATCCATTCTTCTTTTCTATCATGTTGTCCCAGTGATCAAACCCAGGTTGCCAAGCTTGATGGCAAGTGCCTTCACCTCCTGAATCATCTTGACAACCTGGAAGGCAATTTTAAGGAAGAATTTTGAATGTTGAGTGCTGTCTGCCACCTTGTCCAATGGGCTCATGTTCTAAAGTGCATGTCCGTGTCTTTTACCAGAGGTGAAAGGAGGGAGTGCAGAGGCTGCCCGTGCCATGCGATGTCCAAGCTTGGGCTTCTCACAGGGAAGACTGTCTCTCCACCGAGTTTCCCACACAGACTGAGATATTGGGTATCAAGGTTGGATCAGAAGTAGAACAAGGGATGTGTATTAGGAAAAGTTTCCTTTTCAATAGGAGCATACACATTATGATGGGTACACTATTGTAGGAAGCCAGGAGAGGCCACAGACGTGGAGCAAGGTGGTTGTCATGGTAGCTTCAGTGCTGGACAGACAGGGGAGGTAAGGTAGACAGCCCCTGGAAACCTTCAGGCAGAGGATAGTGTGCCTTTATAGCTCATTGGAGTCACCTGTGACACAAGTCAGTCATCGGTATGTAAAATAAGGCCCCCATATTAAAATAAACACATGATCTTTCTTTTACAACTATGGTCACATAGCTCACCTAGATCCTAGTACTTCCAAAATAAACATATTTAAATAGATCACGAGCCAGAAAATTAGCCTTGAATTTTGAACACTAAAGTATTAATATAAGTAAATACATTAGCTTAATATATTTATTTTATATATGTGATAACTGTGTTTTCACATTTGTTTATTCATCCATTTATTCACTTATTTGTTTGCATTGTTGGAGATTGAACTCAAGGCCTCACACAGACTAGCTAAGTACTACATCACTGAGCCAAACTTTAATATCAGTGAAATGGAAGGAGTCCTTTGGTAGCACTATTCCAGGTTGCAGTGTGATATAGGCTTACCTAGTCCCTGTCACAGACAATCAGGTGATGCTCACCCCCAAAACATTTAGGCCAGCAAGATTGTGATTTTATCAGTTTGTGGACTAATTGAAGTGGTCAAATGCTGGCTGTATGTT
This sequence comes from Psammomys obesus, assembly GCF_907164565.1. Classification (NCBI taxonomy): domain Eukaryota; kingdom Metazoa; phylum Chordata; class Mammalia; order Rodentia; family Muridae; genus Psammomys; species Psammomys obesus. Next base: position 9,162,638 of record NW_026596085.1, read on the forward strand.
TTGCTTTTGGTGAGGTAGTTTACTCCTTAGCCTAGAATGGATGAGTGTGGTGTGAAAAGGCATTTATTCAGCATCTCCCAGGAGTTTATTTTGATTTCTCTCCAGCTCTTTGGGGTCCCAATTCTCGTGTTTGGAATAGACAGCTATATCTCTCTCTCCCTTCAGCTCTTTTGCTCTCTCTCTCTCTCTAGTAATTTTGCAGTTAGGTCATAAGTCTTCCTGTAAATCATTTTCTCTTTCAGTGAATTGATGTTGTGTGTGGCCGTTTTTGCAAATAGCATTTTGCAGAGAGGTATTTTCAGGGAGGACCAATATCATAGCTTGATAGAAATTCTTCTGTAGCTTCTTTAGAAATCCAATCCTGAGTGGTGACCTTGCAGGGAAAAGGCTCCTTGCCTTGTCATCTGCTTTCTTGAGAGGAGAGCAGTCTGCCCCTGAAATGGTCATAGGTTGCATACATTACAAAGAATTGAAATAGATGTTGACAGTTTCTTAGGAAGATGACCCATGACATTCTATGTATTGACAGTTCTATATCTAAAATCCTAAAATTTGTTGAAAAATTCCCTGAACTGTCAAAGCCTCTTGGCTGTAATATGTACACATCGTGGTAAAGCATGGACTGAAACAGAAGGCCACTGGCCTCCTGCCACTGAAGGCCACTGGGCAGTGCATGGAGGTCAGCAAATTGGTTTTCTTAGTCATGATGACTGATTTAAGAAGCTGTATCATTCAGTGCTGCTTTAAATAAATATTGCATTGATTTTCTAAATCCCAAAGGGCTATTTAAAGCCTTATGAAGAATGGAATAGTTCTTAATTTTACATTAAGATGTCATTGAGTCTGTTATGTGGGACGAAGAGCAGCAGAGATTTTCCACATGCACACTTGTTGAAGGAAGCCTTTTTAATGGCTGTGGGCCTTCTAACCACTTCTCTTCATTTGTACTGAAATTCAGAGTGTTTTGGTGCATACATGGGTAACTCATAAGGGCTTTGTATGTCTGTTTTCTTGCTATGTTGTATGTAAATCTAAATCTCGTGAGAAGAAAATCCATGCTGAAAGAGCTTAGTGTCAACTCCCATTCACACACCGATTCACTGTGAGGGGCACACTGTTTTTAATTTGTCTGCATTTAAGCCAAGGAGGACATGGTCCCTAGAGGGTAGGCATTTCAAAAGAGAGTTCTGCTTCAAGGTAAATTCTTTACAAGCTAGCTTGAATCCATTCAGTGCAGCTAAGAGATTCATGAATTATATGTCTATACTATCTGTCTATCTACCAGTCATCTATAATCATATATATGTGTATACACACACACACACATACACACACACATATATACATATACACACACATCCTCTAGATGACTAAAATGCTGTATCCTTTAAAGATCTCCTAGTATGTGCAGGTTAGAGAGTATCATAAGAAATGCTAAACTGTTTTCCCTGCCCCTGGGCCTCAGTGCCAGAACCTGCTTCTTCTGTGCTATCTGAGAAGTCCAGCTGTTCTTCAATGTCATTTTATTATCAAATGTTTCTCCAAAAAAGAGTGAAAGAGAAAGAAGGGAAGAAAAAAAAGAAATTCATTTGTTCCTTCGTTTTTTAAATTCAGTTTGTATTTTAAATCCAGGAACTTAAATGCCACCTATTTCCCCACTCTCTGATTCCACTTCCCAAGCTGCTGATCTGCAGCAGCGACATCCTCAATCTGTATCCCACTGGGAAGCTCACTAGAGATGCATGCTTTACTTCAGTTGCTCATCGGTGTCTGTACTCCTTGAGGTGTTTAAAAATGAGTGGTGTGTTTGCCAGGATAAGGAGAAAATTAGGTTTATGAAGCTAAATTACAATCAGTTGCTGTAGAGACTGTTCTCAAAATGCTTCCTTGAAAATGGCTTCCACTGCACTTCTCTCAGATAAAATGCCTTCAAAACCCTTCATTTTAGAGAATTAAATAAAACCACTCTTTTTCAGTGGTGTGATGAATCTCAGGGACTTTCAAAGAAACTTCATGATTATCTTTACGATTACTATTGTTATTTTTTTGTTTTTATTAATTCTTTCTTTATTATTATTTGTTACAATTTACTCACTTCGTATCCCAGCTGTAGCCCTCCTCTTTGGGGATGAAATGGATGTATGTACGCATTTCTTTTTACTTAGACCAGTAGAGGATGATATTGTGCTACCCCAAAGTAGTAAGTGCACAAACTGGAAGGATGTGTTTCAGGATTCCGTGGTAGTGATTTAGTTGTGCTGTAGCGTGGTAGGCTAGGGCCACTCTTCATTGGCAGCCTGTGACTGGGATGCTTTAGTCTAGGAGTTGACAGATTTTTCTTACAGGGGCAAGTCCTTGGCTTTATAGACATACGAATGGTTAAACTGAGCCTGTTCTGTCATACATCTGAAGCCTCATCTCTTTAGCAAACCTCCTTGAGTGAACTGACTGAAATAAATCACTTCAGAGGCGAAGATTTTAAAATGTCACCTCTGTGTGTAGATAGCTGCTTTATTGCTTATTGCAGCACAAAAATCAACACAGAGTATATGGAAGGATGGATATTCTTTGCATAGCAGGACATCATGCTTATTTTGTACCTGTTAATGTCTTACTATTTATATATTTTGAAGAAAGAATCTGGCCAGATTTGGCCCATAGGCTACAGCTCAACTCTGCTTTTAAGCAGTAAATTTTGCAAAACTTTGTAAATATAGGAAAGCTCCTGTGAATTAATGTATATGTTTAAAACTCTGACATTTGTAGTATCTCAATTATGTGTTGATAATGAAAAAAGCACTTTCCCATTGATTGCATCGTGTTAGGATCTAAGGGAAATTAACTCATAGGCAGTATTTAACCCAGTGAGTTCACAGATGACACGTTTCTCTGCTTGTGGAGAAGCTGGATTAACTTGTTGATCTTAGTCTCCTGACAATTTGAGGGTAGCTCCTGGTTGTATGGAGCGAGCATTTTAGTATGATAGAAATGTTCACATGGGCACCATTTACAAGACAGAGTCAAGCTGGTTTGTCTTTGATTTTGTGTACATGCAGAGTGACATTTTAAAGTCTTCGCCTCTGAAGTGATTTATTTCAGTCAGTTCACTCAAGGAGGTTTGCTAAAGGGATGAGGCTTCAGATGACTGATGGAGCAGGCTCAGTTTAACCATCCAAACAAAGCTGTCATTGAGGTTTTTTTTTTTAAGGACCTTTCCTGTGGTGTGTGTGTGTGTGTGCGTGTGTGTGTGCGCGTGCGTGGTCGTGTTTGTGTGTGTAAGCAAGCATATCCCAGAGTGCACATGTGGACGTATGTGGACATTTGAGGAAGTGAGTCTATCCCTTCCAGGATACAGAATGCAGACAGATCCATTCTTATTACCCTGAACAAAACTCAACTTCAAACGGATTAAAAACCTAAACATAAGACCAGATACACTAAATCTGACAGAAGAGAAAGCAGGGACAGCCTTGTAGCCAGTGATTGTTACTTTGAGTTCCTTTCTCTAATCCATCCTTCTCCACCTCTTTGTTTCTTTCCTTTCAAACACCTAACACTACACAGGAGAGAATAAAAAATAGAGAGGAAAGGGGGTGTCATTATCATTAGACTACTTCCTGCTGATAAGGGCTGTCAAATTCCTTAGGGCAAGTTTGATCTTCGCTGTCAGGATATCTGATTTTTGCTTCTTTGTGCAGGGTAACTCGACAAGCCAAAACCAACAGCATCCAACCAGCAATCTGCACTGCCAGTGGGACTCTAGCATTTATATATCCTCTGAAACCCCCCCCCCAAATTCCAAACATCACACACTCGCAGAAACTATCTTCAGCTGGCAAAATCGGCCTCTGCCAGAGCATGAGGCAAATCATAGTCAGCTGCTATGAAGTAGCCCCATATCTCCACACCCAGGATGAAACAGAAACATAATCCCATAGCATTTCTGTGTGGGTGGGTATTGGTATTTTTTCAGAAACCAAAATTACAAAATTCTCACTACACAGTCTTGAACTCATTGGCACAGGAAAAGACTTTCTGAACAGGACACAAATAGTGTAGACACAAAGATCAACAATTAATAAAAGGGACCTCATGAAACTGAAAAGCTTCTGTAAGACAAAGGACACCATCATCTGGAGGAAATGAGAGGTTACAGAATGGGAAAAAAATCTCTTCCAGTTATGTATCCAGTAGAGGGTTAGCATCTAAACTATATAAAGAAGTTAAAATAAAAAACTGGCTAGGCATTAAGAAAACAAGTAAACCGACTAAGGTACCAAACTAAACAGAATTCCCAACGGATAAAACACAAATTGCTGGGGAAACACTTAGAGAAATGTTCAGCATCCTTAGTTATCAGGGAAATGCAGAACAAATGGCCATTCATTCTTCATTCACATTGAGACTGACTCTACCCAGCAGATGCTGAGACTCATAGCCAAACTTTGGGCAGAGTGCAGGGAATCTTATGAAAGAAAGGGGAGATAGAAAGACCTGGAAGGGTCTGAAGCTCCACAAGGAGAACAACAGAACAAAAATCTGGGCCTAGGGGTCTTTTCTGAGACTGATACTCCAACCAAGTACCATTCATGGAGAGAACCTGGACCCTCTGCACAGCTGTAGCCCATGGCAGCTCAGTTTCCAAATGGGCTCTCTAATAGGGGGAGCAGGGGCATTCTCTGACATGAACTCAGTGGCTGGCTCTTTGATCACCTCCCCCTAAGGGGGGAGCAGCCTGACCAGGGCATGAAAGACAGTCCTGATGAGACCTGGTAGGCTAGGGTTAGATGGAAGGGGAGGAGGTCCTCCACTATCAGTGGACCTGGGAAGGGGCATGGGAGGAGATGAGGGTGGGCTACAGCTGGGATACAAAATGAAAATTGTAATGAATAAAAATTACATTAAAATTAAAATAAAAAAGAAAACTACTGCAAAAACATGGGAGTGGCGATGTATCCTTAGTGGATTTCCATTTCTATGGTCATATGTCCAGTAGTAGGACCACTGAGTGTTCTGCAAATTCTACCTTTAGCATTTGAATAAACTTCATATTGTTTTCTATACTGGAATGGCAAATTACTTTCCCACCAGCAATTTATAACACTTTCCTTTTCTCATATTCTTTGCAGGCATTTATTTTATGCCTTAAGTCAATTTGATGATGTCCCTTCTGACAGGTACAAGATGATTTCACATTACGGTTATAATTTAACTGACTTATTGGCATAAGGGACATACAGTGTGATGAGGCTTTCCCACCTCTGGTCCAGACATACAGTAACTATCCATCATTTAGCCCTTGTTTATACTGAGTTTACATTAGAATATTTTGTAACAAAAATATTAGAAGTATATCCTCTGCTCAGGAACGTTCTTTTGATAGATTAAAACAACCCACTAAAGAAGAAATCAGGTGATGTTACTATGTAGTGTTCCCAGGGCAGATATGTTCTGTATAGATAGATGCAAATTTGTCTGCATTGACTATTATTCTTTCCTCTTAAATATGTGATTGTGTTACAGTATAACCCTGAAAATTCTTTGTAAAGATGTTATTTAGTTTCCTTATATTTCTTCATCTATTAAATAAGGAGATGAAAATTTTCAGATCCTCACAGAGCACAAGAATAATGCATAATTAAGATATACAATATATGATACATATATAATATTCAATGGCTCCTACATAGGGTTTTGCCCGGGAAGATATCTTTAAAGATGGACTTCTCATCCTTTGCTTTATGCATTACTTAAGTACACCTCCAAGGAAGCTGCAAGTGAGCTTCCCTTCACTGTGGATTATATACATGTATATAATTTACATTTAATGTCTGACTGGCTGGCTCACCATTGTCAGTTCATGAGAGTGACTCCTTCTGAAGCCTAGTGGAGTCATCCCTGTTGAAATGTCTTTCTACACATGGAAAAGAGGTGGTAAACAAGGTTCACGATTTAAAGATACAATACATCCATTCCCTCCCCCGTCCCCAGAGTTTGCAAACTTTAGATTTCACTCAGCCTTTGCAGAACACTATTGAAGGAAAACAACTGGTCATTTTGTAAGTCCTTTATACCAATGATTTTTAAAAGCTGTCTTTTGTATATGTTTTGATTAATTAATTAAGAAAATGATACTATTTCATATTTAAGTTTTCCTTATAAATGAAATACATTTAAGGGAATTTTTCCTACCAGCATTTAAACTTATGAGCTTGCAGACATGGAATTAGAAGTGGCCAGACTCCTGTCTTCCCCGACTGCTCATTTCCGAGATCTGCCATCCTGACTGCTGGAGCTTTATTTCCTGTAGCGCTGCCAATCCTGAGGTATGAGATTGGATCCAGATACTTGCTAGGGAGTTGTGATTTGTTGTTTTGAACTTTCCTTGTTTCTAGAAGACACTGTCCCACATAGCTGTTACTGCTTGGATGGTTTACGTTCAGAAGAATGCTGCCCCAGAGAAAGCAAAGTAATAGGAGGTCAATGCAGGATGCTGTGTGGCTGGCAGGCCTGGAACACTGAAGACAGTGCCTCTCTCTCTCTCTCTCTCTCTCTCTCTCTCTCTCTCTGTGTGTGTGTGTGTGTGTGTGTGTGTGTGTGTGTGTGTCACACACACACACACACACGCAAGATCAGGTTGTTTTCCTCTTTAAGTATTACATATTCAGAATTTTATGTAAATAGAGTATCTTCCTTAATTATTTGGGAGAAATTGGCCATTTTTGCACCTGTAGCTTAAAACATTTGACAAGTGGAAAGAATGATTTAGAGAACTAGTCAAATGCCAATTACTGAAAAAAAAAATCGTTCTGTTTCCAAATGGCAAAAGAGCATCATTAATACCTTCTCTGCATTCCAAAACAGTAGACAGATGTTACCAATAGGAGAGGATAATTCTTCATTGTTATTTTCAATAAAACACTTATTATTTCATAGTTCTGACATTTGAATCATCAGTCTAATTAGGTAGGTTTCTGTTAACAAAGTCTGATTTTTAAAAATTGAGGTAAGTTTATACACACTTCTTTTTGCTTAGGATTAGAAGTGTCAGTGAAACTGTGGTAACATGAAATTGGAAAATCTCTACTCAGTGGAGTCAACAGACTCAGAATAGCAAGAAGAAGGTGGGAAATTACTAACTCCTTCCTCACCTGTGACAAAGTGCCTTCTGGAGCTGGCTTCCTCCTTCTCTGACTTCTGCCGTTAACCAAGTCCTTGATTTAATTTACTTCTGTTACGTTCTGAAATTCTTACCTGTGCTGTAAGGTGTACACCTTTAATACAAATTTCACACGACGCTGGAAACTTCATGAATAAAAACCCAAAGAAATGGCAAACGGTATTTATGGGCTGATATGTATTATGAGAAAGATGTTATGATATAGTTGGAATAAACTCCAGCAATGCCAGCATGGCTGCTGAGATTCTCTGACGCCGTCCTGTGTGACATCTGTCATGGGAGTCTGTAGGCCAGAAGCTAGAGAATGCTCTTCTTAGGTTTGTGGTCTGTTCGAGGGACAATAGTGGAAGAAAATCTCAGAGAGCTTCCTGCTTCTGCCCTTTCCACAAACACCATTTTGTCATGCTGCAGAGCGGCTGCAGTAGGTGAGCAGAGTTCTGCCGTATAGTTAGAGCATGCATACTATGTTAGAGAAGGCATTTATTTGCCTGGGGCCGTATCACCAGAGTGGTAGTAGGTTTCCCATCAATATGGAGCAACAACACACCCTAACATCAGCCAGCACACAGAGTTCAGGTCCTGTAAGCTATTCCCACTGCCAGCACCAATGTGACATGCTCTTTAACTAGAATATCTGCCAATGGTTCTTATTTTCCATCTCTTAATGTCAGGAATGTACTCCTCTAAACATCAGCCCCTGTCTCTCTCCCTCTATCCATCCCTTCCTCCCTCTCTTCTCTCTCTCTTCCCCCTCCCTACTTTGAGATTAAAAAAAAAAAAAAGCTTTGCTACTTTAGTTGTCTACCCTACCTACAATATGTTTGCTATGCAGGAAGAGATTTACCGTATCTAAAGAGAATAAAGTATACATGTATAGTTTCTCAGTATTACAGCTGAGGAGAAAGACCTGGTTCCTAGTTTCTCAGAATTCCATGTGGCAGAGGTCAGAGAGTGAGAAAAGTCAGGCCTGTGGTAGTTTCCTTGGTAAATGGGGATGAACAGCCTTTGTGCTTGTGTGCAATAGGTGATGTCTTTGCTTTTGGCTTGCACCACATCTAGGAAGACAACAGTATTACTGAAATTCATGAATGAAAACTATCTTTAGTGTAGTCATATTTTCATCATTTACTGTAATTACAGTGTGTTCGTATCTTTAATTGGGAAATGAATTATTTTTGGTCTGCTGGGATTGACCCGGGGTCTCACATACACTGTGAAGTACGGGCCCTACAGCTGAGCTGTTATTCCCAGGAGCTTTCTGGCAACTCCAGGAAGTAGCAAAATAGAGCAAAGCTGTGGAAGCATTGTTTGCTTTTGCTCAACATTTTCTATTTAAGGACTGACTTTGTATGCTAGCTGGGTTTTCTTTGTTTCCCTTTGTCTTTTAATGTTATCTGTTCATTAACTTATGAACTTGCTTGGTCTTGGGAGGTAGAAGCTTTCTGAATGTGTAACAGATACAGAATGTCAAACACCTGACACTGGAACTTTTCTCGCCTGTTTCCTTAACGGCAGTGTATGTAATCATTGCCAAGGAACACAGCACATGTTAAATTTTCCTTTAGGAGCAAGAGGCCAATGCTTCAATTTGGCCCTTGAGCCTGATAATTTTATCGCTAGTCTAGGCTGTTTACAGATGGCTTATGTCAATTTCAGAGAATGCAACAAAGATTCCTGATAGACCCAAAGAAAATCCCACGAGGCTGAACAAAATAGAAGAATTCAGCGGGAGAAGTCTACCAACAGCCAAAAGCTCCTGGTAGCCATTCTCAGTGGATTTTAACAAGGAGCAACGTTGCCCCCTGGTGGACACTTCACAATCTTTGGAGCCCTTTTTGGTCGTCCATTGACCTGAAAGGTGCTTTTTCAGGCTTGGATAAAGTTGCAAATGCGCCCAACAGCCCACAGCTGAGAACTTCTTGGCACAGAATACCAACTGTGGCACAGCTGATAACTCTGCCTTCCTCATTCTCTGCTTCCTACCTGTAGATGTGAGGTGACCAGCTGGTCTCCAGTTCCCAATACCAGGGTACACTATCCTCTCTAAGGGAAAGCAGAATAAACCTTCTCTCATTAACCAAAAACAAAACAAAACAAAAACATACAAAAAAATAAATATTGAGTATCTAAAAGAATTTGAGGCCTAAAATGCTTCAAAACTTCAGACTTGCATTGTTTATATTTTACTGGGTTACATAAGGCAATTTTCATGAACGTTTAAGGATATACTAACTGGTTTCCCTCCCATTCCTTGACCCTCCCATTCATTTCCTTTGTTCCTATAGTCAGTTTTGTTTCTGCTATCATGTCATCTATGTGTGCCTGGTTTTATGTATTTTTAATAATGCCTAGAACCCACAAATGAGAGAAAATATGCAATATTTGTCAGAATGAGACTAACTTAAATTTACTTAATGTGATTATCTCCAGTTGCCCTCATTTTCTTTCAAACAGTGTAAAAGTATAGTCCTTATAGCTGAAAAAAAAATTTCGTTGTGTACATTGACTTCGTTTTCTTTTTCCAGGCCTCTGTTGTTAGATATCTAGGTTGCTTCCTTTGGTAGCTATTCTGAGTGTGTTGCAGTGAGCAATGATGTGATGTATCTCAGTGATATATAGTGATATATTGGATAAATGGCCAGGAGTAGAATAGTTGGACCATATGGTAGGTCCCTTTCAGAAGATTTACTTGTTTTTATTTTACATGTAAGAATGTTTTACCCACATGAATATATGCTCACTATGTACGTTCCCGGTGCCCATGGAAGTCAGGAGATATCAGATCCCCTGAAATTTGAGTCACAGACTATTATTGTAAGTTGCCATATGGATGCTGGGAACTGAATGGAGGCCTGCAAGAGCAGCCAGTGCTCGGAACCACTGAGCCTTCTCTCTAGCCCTTCCATATGTAGTTTTTTGACAGAACTACACACTGACTTCCTTAGTGGCTGGACTAACTTACATCCCTACCAACGACATAGAAGGGTTCTCTTTGTTCATGTTCCTGCCAGCGTGTGTTGTTCATTTTCCTAACGACTGTACTTTTGAATGGGGTCACATGGGATCTCAATGTACTTTTGATTATCAGTTCCTTGATGGTTAGTGGGGTTGAAAGGTTTTTCTTGTGTTTACTGGCCATTAGTATTGTTATCTTTTGAGACCTATCTGCTCATTTCATTAGCACATTTATTGATTGAGTTGTTTTGTGTGCTAGTTTGTTGTGGTGTTTTAGTGTTTTGTCAATTTTAGATCTTAATCCTCTGCAAAAGGTATAGCTAGCAAAGTTTTTTTTTTTCTAATTCTCTACTCTGTCTTTTCACTCAGTTGACTGTTTTCTTGCTATATAAAAGCCTTTAAATGCCATGTCAGTAGTTGGCCTTACTTCCTTGGCAACTGCAATCCTATACAGAAAGTGCTTGCCTCTGTATTGAAATGTTTTCTCTGCGTTTTTCTTTGTCAGTTTTAGAGTTTCTTACAGTAAGGCCTTTCATTCATTTGAAGTCAATTGTCATCCTAGGTGAGAAGTGGATGCAGTTTCATTTCTTATAGGTGGGTCTAGTTTTGCCAGCACCATTCATTGACTAAGTTATCTTTTCTACTATGTGTATTTTTGGCAATGGAAAAAAAAAAAAAAACAAAACGTCAAGCTCTAGTTGAAAGGCTTAGATTTGTGTCCAAGTTGTCCATTCTGTTTCAGTGTTCTATATGTCTGTTTCATTATTTCAAAGAACCGATTAATATCCCACTGTATAAATAAACCATATTTTCTTTATTCATCCCCTGAGGGGCATCTACGATGTTTCCAATTTCTGGCTATTATGAAGAGAACCGATTAATACCCCACTGTATAAATAAACCATATTTTCTTTATTCATCCCCTGAAGGGCATCTACGATGTTTCCAATTTCTGGCTATTATGGTTGAGCAAGTTTCTGTAGTAAGATGAAATGCCCTTTGGTTTTATGCCAGAGAGTGGTGGTTTAGCTGTATCATTCCCATTTTTCTGAGGTACTATTGTGCTGATTTCCACAATGGCTGTACAAGTTCACACTCCCACCAGCAATGGATGAGTGCTCTTCTTATTGAAAAGTCAGGAGTTATTCTAGTAAGTCTACATTAACATGTCACTTGGTCTTTTTTCTTTGCAGATTTCAACATTCTTTCTTTGTTCAATATATTTTGTGTTTTGATTATTGTGTGTCATGGGAAATTTCTTTTCTCATGGGGAATTTCTTTTCTAATCTAGTCTATTTGGTGTTCTGTATGCCTCTTGTACCTTGATAGGTACCTCTTTCTTTAGGTTGGGAATTTTTTCTTCTATGATTTTGTTGAAAATATTTCCTGAACCTTTGACATTAGGATCTCCTCCTTACTCTATTCTTATTATTTAAATTCATAAATTTTGTTTTCTTCATAGAATCCCAGATTTTCTAGATGTTATGTGCCTAGGTTTTTTTTTTTTAGATTTAACATTTCTTCTGAGGTACAATTTCTTCTATTTTACCCTCAATGCCTGAGATTCTTTCTTCCATCCTTTATATTCTGTTGTTGAGCCCTACCTCTAAGGAAGCTCCTGTTTGAGTGTCTAAATTTTTATTTCCAGCTTCCACTTTATTTGAGCTTTCTTTATTGATTCCATTTCTCCTTTCATGTCTTGAACAGTTTTCTCCATTTCATTTCACTGTTTGTGTTTTCATAAATTTCATTAAGAGAATTATTCATATCCTTTTCAAGGTCCTTGAGTGTATTTTGAAGTCCTTGTGATTTAGCTATAGTACACTTCTCAGGGCCTACTTTGTGGAAACTGCAGTTTGATGTAGTTTATTACTTTTTGTTGTTGTTAACTATACCTTTGTTTCATTTCATGAAATCATTTCCATGACCATTTCATTTCATGAAATCATTTCCATGATCAGGATTATGAAGCTTACCCTTTGTATTTGTTCTAGGAGTTTTTACAGTCCTGGGTCTTATGTTTAAGTCTCTGATTCATTGTCAAGTGACTTATGTGTGTGGTTTAAAATATGGGTCCATATTTTCTTTGTGTGTGTGGATTTCCATGTGTTCACCAGTTTGGAGAGGCGATTCTTTCCTAATCTGCTATTATTATTTTTTTATCTTTTATTTAGCACAGCATATAGTGGGCTTCATTCTGACACCTTCTCTGTTTATCCTGTGCTTTTCCATATGTACCTTGTCCTGTCATTCCCCTGATTGAATATTGTTGGCGCAGTCTTAAATGCCAGTTGGCTCCATACTTACTATGAATATATCCCATCAAATCTCAGTTGTTACTACCAAAGTACTGGTCCCAAATATCATATTTAAATCGGTTTTAGAAGAGTAGGATATTACTAATCTAGCACAGCACAAAGAGTTCTCATTTGTTCCCTATTTAGTTCTCCATGTTACTATCGGCCTATATTACTGGGGAGGTTTGTTACAATTAATGAACTGAAACTTTATGCATCCTTTACTGAACTGTGTAACTTTACTCACATTTCCTTGGCCTATACTTAGAGGCTCCTTCTGTCCCAAGATTCTATTCAAGATACCACACTGTATTTACTCCTAATAGCACCTGAGGGTTTTCTGGATTGTGTCAGTTTTCAGATATTTCTTGACCTTGATGATCTTGACAAGTAGGACAAGGACTGGTCATATGATTTATGGGAAGTCTCTCTGCCAGGACTGGAGCTTTGTCTGTGATTAGAGTGGGGTAATTGATGTAGTAGAAAAGTCCTTAGCATTTAAGTGGTGTGCACGTACTACTGTATGGTGTTCATGATGATACTTTGGTCTTATAGTCCCTGATTCTCCGCTTACGTTCCATCTCAGTTTTGAGCCCACCTGCGTTCCTTGGCTTGCAGTGCGCTACTTCTGTCTTGCAAAGTAACAAGGGCAGGGTGAGTTCTTACCCCTCAAGACACTCTGACTTCTGCCTCGGCTTCTTTACTTGTCCTGGGCTGAACATGACTCTTCTGCCTTCATGTTCTGCTTTAGGGTCAGATGACTGGATTGGGCTCAGATTGTCTAAGACCATCCCCCTTTGTAAAGCTTCCAAACCTGACTCATACCTGTAAAATCCCCTCTCCTGTATAAATAAAGAAAAAGCTAAGAGGTGAAACAGGATAATAAAAGATGCCCCAAAGCGACAAAGGCTCCCTCGATTACAACTTGGAAATCCTTTCTTGGAGGCTGTGCCTTCTCTACTACATCACAGGGTATTTTTGGTCAGACTTCCAAACTCTGCTGTTCCATGAAGTGCAGCGGTTGGTCCTGAGGTCCTTTACAGGGCCTAGAGGCCATTGTCTTCTTGAACCTTCTCTACAAGGCCTACAAACTGCTACTGAATCCAGGTCAGTGCCTACAGGCTTTCTTTCCTTAGAGTAGGAGTAGCATTTCAGAGTTCCTAGCTCACATTCTTGCCTCTGTCAGGTGGCCTGCTGGCCTGCTGTGCAGACATTCCATAGTGCAGATTTCCCTACTGTCAGGAAGCTGAAGTGGGGACCGTGGACTGCTACCTCCTTTGCTTCCTGTGTTTTTAGGAATCAGCCGTTTATGGCAAGGACAGAAACTCCCCTGAGAAATGATAAATCAAAATCTAAATAAACCAGTGACCCAAGATACAGAACACAGAATGGTGAAAGGGTATGTGCATATTCTTAGAAGCCAGGGCCCCTGAACTGGAACTACAGCCTCCCTCTGCTGAGAACCTGAATGACATTTATGATTTAATTAACACCTTTTGGGTCAGTCTCCTCATCTGCATGAGTCATGGTGTTGTTGTGAGACTCCAGTTAGTTAGTAGTTATCTGGATGGCTTAAAACAGCGCTGAACATACAGTAGTCATACAATAAATAATTTTGTCATCGCCATATAAGTGTGAGGAGTAGACTATGTATATGCTCAGGAGTGGGTATCCAGGGATACCAAGCTGCCAGGCCGGGAGCTTCTTATGGGACTTATGGCCGAAATAGGGATGAGGAATGGGATGGAGGTTACGCTGCTCAGTACCACTGGCCCAACTCAAGGGACTCAGGTGCCGCCTCTCTGTTTTATCACTTTTCATGTATAGCTTCCAGGCAGGGTAAGGGATAGAAAGCAAGAAGCCAGGAAGCATAACTCTCTTCTGGTGTTCATGTTTCTGGAAAGGCCACTCAGAGCTACTGGTTCTAGTACCACCTAAACCAGTTCTCATCAGTACTGCTTTAAAAAAAAAATAGTGAGCTCTCTCTATATAATTTTTTTATCTGTGGATATTTATTTTGGCCCGTGTTTGGAGAGTGGTTCTCAAACATTCCTGTTTGTCAGCTCATGCTGTGATCCATCTTTCAGTGGTGGAGTGAGATGGGACATACAGAGTGGGCCTTTCTCATGAAACATGACAGACTCTTATTAATTGTTCCCAGTTTGCGTTCTGAACAACTGTACTTTACATTGCAATTGGAATCTCATATGTTGTCCTGTTGCTCTTGTCAGTCCCCAAATAGAGGAATGGCTTCTTCTTTCTCCATTATATTGTTGTGTTGGTTTACAAGTACTCAGACATAAAACATTGCCACAGTAACATTTGATCCAGTTTATTTTGTGTCAGCCAGTTTTTGGAAAAGTCACTGTTGCAAGGTACTTTTTACATTTGACTTGATGACCACAGCCTCAAGAGGTGGGGGATTGCACAGATACTGGTGTAAATGTTGAAAATCACTGAGTTCTTCTAAATTATGTCAAGTCAGGTGAACATTTTTGCAGAAAAAGCCCAGAACCTCTCTGGGAGCTATACTAGATAGAAATGTTTCTAGCGTTGCATCTACCCTTTCAAAGCTGGTTCATCTGACTGTGTGTAAGTTGCCTCCACTGCAACAACCCAAAATTTTTCTTGCAGATCATCTTACTGGGAGATAGCTCTGTTTATAGTTATTGTATTTTTATCATCTGACAAGTCTATCATTGTGTCATCTGGGAGGGAACATTAATACATTTATATTGCTAGAGTGTTATTGTTTATGAGTAATTGGACAGTATTTTAATAAAATGTTATTAAAACTCCTTCATAGGATGATAGTAAAACATGTAATAAGAATCAGAACTAGAGTTTATTGAACAAATATTGGGGATACAGCTACTGGAAGAAAATCACAGAACTCCTTGTGTTTAATATGTAATGGCATTTCTGTAAAATTCTAGATAAACGGAAGATCTCATATGTAGAAGAATACTCTGAGCATATAAGTAGTATCATTTGTAAGTCACATATATTAACTGCTTTTTAAAGCCTAGTTTCTTAATTTTTAATAAAGGCTTATTTTTTTAAAAAAAAAAGAATGGAAGAATTTTAATTTTCTATTGCTATAAAGAGATACCATGATCAAGTCAACCTATAAAGGAAAGCATTTAATTGGGGCTCACTTACATCCTCAGAGGGTAAGTTCATGACCAAATGGTGAAGAGTGTGGTGGCAGACAGGCAGGCATGGTGCTGGAGCAGTAGCCTAGAACTCACATCTGATCCATAAGCAGGAGGCAGAAAGAGAGCAAAACCAGACCTGGTATAGGTTTTTGAAACCTCAAAGCCCATCCCTAGTGACATACCTCGTCTGATAGGATAGAAGGCTAATCCTTCCAAAATAGTTCCACTACCTAGGAAGTAAACATTCGAATATATGAGCTGGTGGGAGGGGGTGTTATCATTCAAAACTACCACATTCTACTCCAGTATATAAGTTAAGACTTATATTATAATGCAAAATGCACTCAGTCCGATTTCAAAAGGCTGCATAGTCTTTCAGTGTTAATACTGTTTAATTTAAAATCCTAAGTCTCTTCTGAGACTGAAGGCAATCTCTTAATTGTAAACCCTTGTAAAAGCAAAAAACAGATTACATACTTCCAGCAAACAATGACACAGAATATATATTACCATTCTAAAAGGTTAGAATAGCAGCACTGAGGAAATACTAAACCAAAACCAGAATGAAACACAGCAGACCAGACTCCAAATCCTATGATTCTGTGCATGGTGTCAAAGGGCTTATTAAATACCTTTTTATGAGCTCCTACTCCTTCTAGCTTTGTTGACTGGAAAACACTTTTCTCTCTCTTGGACTGGTTTTGCACCCTGTCAGCAGCTCCTGAGCAAGTATCTAATGACTCTGGCATCTCTAGTATTTTCTGGGCTCCAACCCAATCCAGGCTTCACCTTCAGAGCTTCACACAGTGGCTTCTCTGGACCTCCAGGCTGGCTTCTGCTACATGCCACATGTCTGCTCTCAGCATCTTTCCTTAACCTTGGAGAATGATTCTACAACCCCCTACTTCTGTATCCTTGACATTAAAGCCAGAAACACTTGGAGAACCATGTGGCTAAAGTTGCCCAGTTCTGCTTTCTCAGGATGGAGTCTAGCCCTCTCCTTGAATTTCATTGGCATGAGTTTTCCTTTGTTACTGCTTTTTAGGAACAGATCATTCCTTAGCCCTGTCCTTTTCCCAAGCTACAGGACTATCTGGGAGGGGTCTTCTTCCTAGAGTATAACTCCTTCTATTTTATTTAGCATCAGGCCTCTCATCATATCTCCTTGATCACTGGACTTGTCTTCAACATTAAATTTTCTACTGTTCTTTTCCTCCCCCTAACTGTATATTTTGCATTCTTTTTGGCTCACTTCCTCTTCATCACTGTTGTACTGCATAAGAGTGATCAGTGATGATCACATGAAATAGTCAATATTAAGTTCACTTAATCCCTGACTGTTCAATTTAGCCTCCAGCAAATTCTTTTGACAAGAGCAAAAAGCAGCCACATTCTGTGCCCAGTTGCTATTATTACTCCCTTCTGAAACCTCTTAAATTAGGCCTTTGTAGTCTATCAACATTGCTCTGAGCATTGCTACCCTCCATGCTTCTACTAGGATGGCCTGTTAAACTGCTCTTACAACATTCAGTCTGTTTCCTAATCCAGAGTCCCAAGGTCTACATTTCATCAACAAGCAGCACGGTCAGCAATATGCCACTATCTGGTATCAGCATCCTTCTTAGTGACTTTTTTATTGCTGTGAAGAGACACCATGACCAAAGAAACTTATCTAAAAAAATGTATTTAATGGGTGGAGGGCTTGCTTACAGTTTCATAGGGCAAGTTTATGACCAACATGATGAAGAAGGTGGTGGCAGACAGGCAGTAATGGCACTGGAACAGCAGTTTAGAGGTTACATCTGTTCCAAAAATAAGAGATAGATAGATAGATAGATAGATAGATAGATAGATAGATAGATAGATAGATAGA
>NW_026596085.1:9180110-9206843 GCF_907164565.1 Psammomys obesus
AGATAGATAGATAGATAGATAGATAGATAGATAGATAGATAGATAGAGACACAGAGACACAGAGACACAGAGAGAGGGGACAGATAGAGAGAGACTAGAGTTGGCATGAACTTTTGGAACCTCAAAGCCCATCCACACTGATACAACTCCTCCTCCAAGGCCACACCTCCTAATCCTTCCAAAACAGTTCAAGGAACTAGGAATCAAATTTTGGATATATGAGCCTGTAGGGGCCTTCTTATTCAAACCACTGAAAGAATCATCAGACTTTGTAAAGAAGAAAACAAAACCAAAAATAAATCATTGTTTCCTTATCAATTGGATAAGGGTGAAAAACCCTACAGAAAAGTTGCTTTTAAAATTGGAAACAAAGGTTTACTTGGACCTGTTACTTTTGTTCATTTGCTTGCTTTGTTTTTGTAGTTTTTCAAGACAGTGTTTCTCGGTATAATAGCCCTGGCTATCCTGGACTCAATATGTAGAGCAGGCTGGCCTGGAACTCGGAGATCTGCCTGTTTCTGCCTTCTGAGTGCTGGGATTAAAGGCATGCACCACCAGGCCTGGAAACCTATATTACTTTTAAGGCTGACTATTTTATTGAAATGTCAGCTCTTTAAGCTCAACAGCAATGTTTTACCACAAAAGTCCATCTCAGGTAACAGATATGTGTCCCACAAATCTATGTTTTATTTAGTATGTAGTGGGCATTTCTAAACAGTGGTTAGTGAACTATAGTGTAAGAAGATAACTGGCCATTGTCATTTCTGTTATTTTTTATTGAAAGTGTTTCAGTGTATAAATTGTTCAAAATTCCTCTCAAAATTCCTCTCACTGTATTTTCATTAAATAGAATGAGCTCAAGATATATGACTACATTGATATGAAGGTTTCAAGCTAGGCTGTTTTAAGAATCAGTGGCCATTTAACTGGTAGTCTATCTTGTTCTTAAACAGATTTATCTGAACACTTGGCATCAGGTTATATGGTAAAGGAACATTGGAAATAACTTATTCCTATCTGTAGAATACAGTGTTTACTAAATGTAGACTAAAGACAGTAATCCCTAGCTATGGTGTCAAATGAAATACAGATTAGGAAATACTGATGCAGAAAACCACAGAAATGCCCATGCATTATTTCTTAATAATACTACCTTTTAAGAGTAGGATGGAATAGTAGAGATTTTTCTTACCAATGAAAGTGATTTGGTAAGCTGTAGATATTGAGCCATGCCTATGAAGGAGAACAATGATCTATGTAAAAATTATTGTTGGATAACCTAGAATCCCTGCACTGATGTAGCCCATGGTAGCTGAGTCTCCAAGTGGGTTCTCTAGTAAGGGGAACATAACTGTCTCTGACATGAACTCAGTGGCTGGCTCTTTGATCACCTCTCCCTGAGGGGGGAGCAGCCTTACCACCAGTCCACAAAGAAAGCCAATGCAGCCAGTCCTGATGAGACCTGATAAACTAGGATCAGAGGGAAGGGGAGGAGGACTTCCTCTGTCATTAGTGGACTTGGGGAGGGGCATGAAAGGAGAAGAGGGAGGGTGGGTGAGATTGGGAGGGGACAAGGGAGGGGTCTACAGTTGGGATGCAAAGTGAATAAACAATAAGTAATAAAAAATAAATTAAAATTTTTTGTTGGGTTTTAATTTTTGGTCTCTCTCTCTGTCTCTCTCTGTGTGTGTCTCTCTCTCTATGTGTATGTGTGTGTGTGTTTACTGCAAGTGAAGTTAAAAAGTCAATGTCAGATTTTGTTTCTCAATCGGTTCTATTTTTTTTTTTTTTTTTTTTTTGAGGAAGGGTTTCCAACTGATATTGGCACTCACTCATTCAGCCAAACTGGCCAGAATCTCCAGGCATCCTCCTGTCTTTGTTTCTCCAGTGCCAGAATCATAGGCATATACTACTTAATCTGGCCTTTTACGTGGTAGAAGATCAGAATCCTAACTTGGATCCTCATGCTTGCGTGGCGAGCACTCTGTGTACTGGATCTTCTCCCTTAGTCCAAGATTTTCTTAGTTAACACTGAGAAAGAAAAGAAACATCCTGCAAAGATGGCGAAGATGCCTGTCCCTGGACTTTCTCCTCTTCTTCTAAATTCCATTTTCTGCCTCTGTGGAACACTTCTGCCTGTAGGTAGGAAGTCAGGAGCATGTGTTGGCCAGATAGGAGTAAGATGTATCTGTAGATACACTTAGAGCTGGGACATGCCAGATTTTACCCTTGGTGACTTCTCAACACCGAAGAACATAGATTAGTAGGCCCCTTGCAAAGGGCTTAACTTAGACAAGTATACTACTAAACATGTGTAAATATCAAATGAATGTTTCATGTGAAAAGACAATAATATTGAAGAACATTTCTACAGTCAATGATGCTTTTCCTATAGTAGATTTCTTATGTAAACTAAATCTTGTACAAGTTTATGAGCTTTTATGTTTCTTTTGTGTATATTGATAATCGTTTCAGGCAGTTAGCTAGGGAGCTTTAGCAAGGGTCAGATAGCCAACCAACATTTCATTATTTAATGCATTGTTTTGTATGTGTTTTATTTAATCCTAAAGTGTGGAGTTGGATTTCCCCTGAGAAATCTCATATGCCAAAATATGGCTATTTCAGTGGGAGGTGATGAAATCTTTATAGGGTGAGGTCTAGTTGGAACAAATCAGATCCTGGAAACGTGATTCTGGCCTCATCCCCCTCAACTTCCTAGCAACCATGAGGTGAGTAGCCTTGATCTACCCAACAAGGTCTTCCCACCATGACATTCTGCCTTGCCATAGCTCCGGAAACAATGGAGCTGAGCAGCAACATGATTAAGCCCTTGAAACCGTGAGGCAAAGCAAACCTAAACCTATCGTAGGTGTTTTGTTTTGGAAAGCTGGCACTGCCATATGCTGTATCTAGATGCTTTGTCAGTCCTAGGCTCTGTGTACAGAGATGGGCCCTAAGATTATAGCAGAGCTGAGGATCCGATTCCCTGGTATTATTCATGCCGCCCTGGTTTCTCTCCCCACTGTGTGTGTATGCTGGGGTTGGGGCAGGGAATGGCAGCGCTGGAAGGATCTGTTACCCGTTGAGTTTGTGGCTGTCGTGAAGTCACAGCGTGGCCTACTGTGCGCACGTGCTGATGTTGTACCTTTGGCCTTTTGTGCAGCACAGAGTGTGCTGTTAGCGGTGGCAGGTGAAGTTGCTTACTTAGGCATTTGCTACGCTTCCCCCTGCTGGCTTAGACTACATGGCGTCTAAAAAGAAAGAGCTTCCCTTGGAGCCATATGCGTTCCAGCATAGCAGCTCCACATAGCTCACATTGCCAGGTCTCTTGATGCATAATTGTTTCTTGTGCTTAATTTAATCCTTTGTTGCTCTGCTCGTCACAGCCCTGCAAACATTCACACGACTGCTTCTTTTAATGCGTAATTGTTTCTTGTGCTTGATTTAATCTCTTGTCACTCTGCTCATCGTGGCCCCGTAAACATCATACACCAGATGGCCTCCGTGTATGGTAGGTTATACCATGTAGGCGGTTGTAAGCATATTCCATGCGATTTGCAGACCTGTGTGTTTATCAGAATGTATCCCTGATGAGTCCCACGACTGTATCTTTAAAATCTCCTTAAATTCCCTTATGTGAGATGCTAAGGAGCATAGTCAACAGTGTGTGTGCTCAGCCTCAAATCGCTAGCAACCAATTAACAGAAAAATGAATCCCCCTGCCCATGTCCATCTCTCTGTGTGTTTATATAACAAGCTAGATGGAAACGCACAGAAACAAAATGTCTTTCTCCTAAAACAAGGTTTCTTCGACTTTGTGTACATGTAACCCTATGTCTCTCAAATATTTGCCTGACCTTGGATATTGAGTACATAAAACATGTACGTGAAGCAAATATTTACTAAAGATAAATAATAGTGAAATGTATTTTAAAGCAATTCACTGTTATGAATATGATCTTAAACCCAGTTGCACACCAATGAGGTGGGTGACGTCTTTACAGCGAGAACCAAATCTTGGCTGGCACCTGATTCTGCTGATCCGGAGCATCTGTGACATGTTTGGAGTCAGTCAATATTTTGACTTTGTCATCAATACTGAGACTTTTATATCACCTAAATACACGGCACAACATGGCAGAAGTATTTTTTTTAATTATTTTAGAAAATACTGAAAATTTCTCATTAACCCCTACCCAGAATACATTGAACGTGTTTTTTTGTATTTGTTTTTGTTTTTAGTCATGAAACTCAACAACTCAAATAGAACTTTTAAAGCCAAATCTTCTAAGAGAATATACTTTAAAGGTCTATTAACTTGACATGTTCTAAAGAATGACAGTAGGGAAATATTCAAAGTCTTTGATTCCTGTAAATTAAACTCTTAATGCGTCTATGAGAGAAAAATACTATGTTTATACAAGAAAAAAAAACACCAAAATATATAATATAATCTTGGATTTGAGTCAAGGTATTTCAGGCGGCGCTGATTGACATAGCATGGCATGATGACCTACAGAGTACAAATTACAAGTGGTTTGTGCTTTGTTAAATCCCCAAAGCTTTCGTTAAGTTCCCAGATTCATCATGGGCAACCATTGCCAGAAACATCTTGGATTCATTGAACTTTTGATTTATAATTAATTTTTGGTCATTGTGTATTCAGAAACCTTTTGCTATTTCCAGTTTTCTCATAAGCTCCACATTTGGTCGTATAATCCCCTATGGGATATTTGGTTCCCAGGTTAAAAAGCTGTGGTCTAAAAAAATGCTGACAGCCAGAGGAAAGAGGGAACATGACCCTTATATCAGTGATGCCCATTTAGAATAAGTTTATTTGTTATTTTGGAAGATTTGAGGATTTTCCTGATTCTGGGACCTGAGATTCTGTCTAATTAGTAGACTTATGAACATATTGCTGAATAGTAAACCTGAATTCTGTTTTTGTATTATTCTAAAAGCTGTTTTAAAAATACAGTATTTTGGGTAAAATTCCAGAGGATGTACAGTTTATTCAGTCTAACTGACACTTTTCATTCAAGGTATAACTCACATCATAAACTCCCTTTCTATCCTCTAATGTGTCTATTACTTTTCTTATGGCTGTGCCAGACTGTCCGTCATAAATAACTCATAAGCAGGAAGACTTAATATACTTGGTTGGAGGAGTCTCAGCCCATCAGGACAGTGAGGGTGAGGGTATGACATAGTAGCTCACTTCATGGTAGACAGGAAGTGGTAAGGAGTATGGTCAAAAAGGGCCAGTACAGATATGGCCCAGATATGGCTCCTATGAACATGCTGCCAGGGACCTCCTAATAGGTCCTGGGCACTATACTTTCGCCATCTCTTAATGGTCTGCTCATATTTTGAATCCAACAGTTGATTATCAGATCAGAGCCCTCATGATCTGCTTGTCTCTGGACATGGCCTCACATAGGTACCTCATCTAGATTAGGACAATATTATCTTTGTGTGAAAGCTTACTTGAGAATTACGTACTTGTAATTTACTTTGGCCCATTGGAGATTCAGCTTTTTGCTTTAAAATGTATCATTTTTATCACTGACTTGGAGCAAAAGTAAAAATCAGCTTTGTGAAATCAATATCTTTTCTTGTATATGATTCAGGGCCCCATACAGTGTTAGGATACTAGTCTCTGCCATCACTCATATCCTCATTAATGCCTTTTGAAGTTGCTTTTTCATGTTCACTTCCTTCTATGGACTTTGAAATCCTCGAGGGCATAGATTCTGTGCCCTCTCCTTACCTTCAAGGATGCAGGAGAGGGGCTTGTTTCTGACATGTGCTCATTGGTTTTGCTACATAAAAGAAATAGTGATGATTGCTTGTCCTAAGACATTCCGAGGAAATTCCATTATCTCCTTCATTTTATGTTAGATTATACATACTGTTGCTTTAATTTTGATGCCATTTCGCCCTATCCACTGGCCTGTCACCACTTGTCAGAAGCACTGATTAGTTCTTTGTTTTGAGGATAACAGTAACAGGGCAGACAAACAAGCAGGGTGTGAGATGCAGGTTTTCCATATTCTCAGGATTTATTTATCTTTGTTTATATGTACGAGTGTTTTGCTTACATGTATGTAAGCATACCACATGCATGCGGTGCCTGTGGAAACCGAAAAAAGGTGTCAGATTCCCTGGAACTGTAGTGACAGACATTTGTGAGCCGCTCTGTGGGTGCTAAATCCGGTCCCTGTTGCAAGAACAGAGAGTGTTTTTAACTGTTGAGTCATATCTCTCACCCTTCCATATTTTATATGTGGATTCATTTAACTTTGCTTTTGTTTCTTGGTTTTGAAAAATGGCACTTACTGCATTTGGTAGGCTTGACAGTCGTGTGAGAAAGCAGAGCAGGCTCTCACTGCAGCTAATACACTAAGCTGACTTCTCTAGCCTGACTACTTAGAAGTCTTGTGCTGTTGTCAGCAACAGCTGATTGGGGTCCTCTTGTCAGACTTGGATGGAAGTTATGGAAGCCAAGGAGAAGCTCTTAGATGCTGGTCTTTGTCACGCCAGCGTCTAACAACGTTAAGCAGGTCCTCGGGTTTCTGTTGCAGACACATTTACCCGTTGAGCCATCTTCCTGGCCCAGTTTTTGGACTTTAATAATGCAGCTTCAGAAAATGCCAAATTACTTCCTGAGAACAGCTCTACACGGCAGTGTTCATCTTCTAGTTCATGAGACCGAGAGCTTGTGTTCCATCAGACGTGGTGATGCCTGTGTGCACGGACAGCACTTACCCTGAAGGTCTGTGCTTTCCCGATGTTCCTCTGTAAGAGAAGCTTTGGGCTGCCTGTGGATGGGCCTAGTAGAATGCTGAGCACTCTTCAGTCCTCGGTGTTCTACTGAGACAAAGCAGAACTACAGAACTTCTGGACTACAGAAGCCCATGTGTACCTTGAAAGGTTATTGTACTTGGAAATGGGGCCTTTCAGCAAGTTATGAGGGATAATGAGGTCATATGCATGAGTCATAAAGTAGTGTGCCAGTGCCTCATGCGAAGGGCACACAAAGGCACACTGCTGACGGACATGCACAGAGAGAAAACTGTGTCGGGACACAGCAGGAGAACAGCCAGTCACAGGCCAAGGAGAAGGCTCTGTGGAAATCAAACCTGTGGATGTCTGATCCTCAACTTCCAGCCTCCAGAACTGTTGTTACATTAGTTAGTCTGTAATATTTGTGATAATGGCACTGGATAGCTTTATATATAGGGACTCTGGATGATCTGAACCTCCCAGATGCAAATAGTGGCTCCTTTCCTTCCCTTTTTATCTCTTTCTAGGTACCTAACCTCTGTGGTTATTTTTATTATAGCACACACACTAAAAGCTGGTGGTGGGGTGGGGTCATGGGAGGCTGTTTCTAACATGAACTCTATTGCCTGTTTTTGGATCACCTCCCCCTGGCAGGGCTGCCTTGCCTGGCCTTAGGGGATGAGGATATGCTCAGTCTTGATGTGACTCAATATACTGAGGAGGACAGATATGGGGGAGGGGGCTTCTCCTTTTCTGGGGAGAAAGGGAGAGGGGAAGGGAGAAGAAGGATAGGAAGGAGACTGGGAGAAGAGGAGGGAGGAGGGACCCTTGAGATGTAAAATAAATAAACTGAAATAAATTTTTTTAAAAGCTTGAAAGCTAATATTCACATAAAATATTTGTCCTTTGGGGTCTTGACTACATCACTCAAGAGAATATATTTCTAACTTCATTAATTTACTTATGAATTACATAATTTCATTTTTCTAAACAGCTGAAAAATGTTCCATTGTGTAAATGTACCACATTTTCATTTTCATTTTATCAGTTCATGAACATCTAGACTGTTTCTAACTTCTAGCTATTAGGACTAGTGCAGCAGTGAACACAGATGAGCAAGTATCTCTAGTAGACTATAGAGTCCTTTGGGATATGTCCAAGAGTCGTATAGCTGTGTCTTGAGGTAGATTGATTTCTAGCTTCCCAAAGAACATGATCTACTTTTTTATACAACCTAGAGCCACTTTCCCAGGGGTGGGTGCCATCTACAGTGAATTGGGCAATCCCACATCCAAGGCAACACAGCCTACGTTATCTCTCAATTAAGATTTCCTATTCCATTGTGTAGATATACCGCAAATTGTGCATCCATTCCTCCACTGAGGGGCATCTGGGCTGTTTCCAGCTTCTGGCTATTACAAATAAGGCTGCTACAAACATGGCTGAGCAAATGTCCTTATTGTGTACTTGAGACTATTTTGAGTATATGCCTAGCAGTGGTATAGCTGAATCTTGAGGAAGCGCTATTCCTAGTTGTCTGAGAAAGCGCCAGATTGCTTTCCAGAGTGGTTGTTCAACTTTACATTCCCACCAGCAGTGGAGGAGGGCTCCCCTTTCTCCACAACCTCTCCAGCATGTGTTGTCTCTTGAGTTTTTGATCTTAGCCATTCTGATGGGTGTAAACTGAAATCTTAGGGTCGTTTTGATTTGCATTTCCCTGATGGCTAATGAGGTTGAGCATTTCTTTAAGTGTTTCTTTGCCATTCGATATTCCTCTATTGAGAATTCTCTGTTTACCTCTGTACTCCATTTTTAATTGGATTACTTGATTTTCTACTGTTTAACTTCTTGAGTTCTTTATATATACTGGATATTAGTCCTGGATGCACAAATTGTGGTATATCTACAAAATGGAATATTACTCAGCAATTAAAAACAAGGAAATCATGAAATTTGCAGGTAAATGGTGGGATCTGGAAAAGATCATCCTGGGTGAGCTATCCCAGAAGCAGAAAGATGCACATTGTATATACTCACTCATATAGACATACAATATGGGATAAACCTACTAAAATCTGTACACCTAAAGAAACTAATCAAGAGGGAGGACTCTTGCTAAAATGCTCAAATCCTATCTAGAAAGGCGAAGAAGATGGACATCAGAAGAAGGAGAAAACAGGGAACAAGTCAGGAGTCAGACACAGAGGACCTCTGAAAGGCTCTGCCCTGCAGACTATCAATGCAGATGCTGAGACTTATGGGCAACCTTTGGGCAGAGTGCAGGGAATATTAGGAAAGAAGTGGGAAACAGTAAGATCTGGAGAGGACAGGAACTCCACAAGGAGAGCAACAGAACCAAAAAATCTGAGCACAGGGGTCTTTCCTGAGACTGATACTCCAACCAAGGACCATGCATGGAGATAACCTACGACCCCTGCACAGATGTAGCCCATGGCAGTTCAGTGTCCAAATGGGTTCCTTTGAATATACCGATTACGAAGATCTTTGCTTCGATAATAGGAACAGGGACTGTCTCTGACATGAACTGATTGGCCTGCTCTTTAATTACCTCCCCCTGAGGGGGAAGCAGCATTACCAGGCCTCAGAAGAAGACAATGCAGCCACTCCTGATGAGACCTAATTGACTAGGATCAGAAGGAAGGAAAAGAAGACCTCCCCTATCAGTGGACTTGGGGAGGGGTCTGTGTGAAGAAAGGGGAGGGAAGGTGGGATTAGAAGGGGAGGAGGGAGGGAACCACAGGGGGGATACAAAGTGAATAAAGTGTAATTAATAAAGAATTTAAAAAAGATATCCTATTTCCTGATATATCTAGGTTTCTGTCATGTTGAAACCAACTAGCCCATCTACAATTTCAATGTCTTCACTGGGAACCAGAATCTATTAAAATTATTGGATAAACTCTTAACAGCTAACATTAAATCATTTCTTCAACCTCCCTAAGAAAACAGAGGTTATTAAGATCATGTGTTAGTACTCAGATGAGCATTAAGCTGGTCCATTGTTAGAAACCCTGATACTGTATCCTTGACTTTCATGTTACCTAGCAACTGACACACACACTGCAGATGCTTAAGTAAAGCCATTAGGAACTTCTTCCATGTCTCCCAAATAGTATGTGAGAAGTGATAATGAAAACCATGGTGTCTCTCCTTTCGATTTCTACTAAAAACTTGCCCTTTACATTTATTAGCTTCGAAAATAGGACAGCTTTAAAAGATTAACATGAAAAATTGAGTAGTAGTGATAAAATATTAAAGTCAAATCATTGGAGTTTTTATCACTAGTCATATTTCTTGAGTAGACATTGTGTATCTTGAAATGACTTGAACTTGATTGGGACTGAATATGGAACAGGTTTTGTTTTAAAGAATTAGGGTGTTTTTAATGAGGTCACTTCGTTGTAGCTGCCTTGAGACTTCTGCATCTTTCCTTGGGAATTCTGCATCTTTCCTTTCCTTAAAGGGTACAAAGGACCACAAGTATCCACATATATATATATATATATATATATATATATATATATATATATATATAGTGACACCTGTATTTGTAGGTTTTAAGACTGCTGGTCTGGTTAAAAATGCTTGGGTCTGGTTAATTCTGTGTGTGATCTTTTTATAATGCTTTTTTAAATAATATAATAAAAATTTTTAATGAAATATGCTTTCTGTGATGGTGAATTTTCCTCTGTTAATGGACAGAAAAATAACAACTGAGCACCAGTGTCTCTTTTTATAAACTTGATAATAACTTGATGTCAGGGATAATATATTTTTTAAATTCGAAGTATGAATTTGTACTCCAGTCTTAATAGATGTATTATATATAATTACATATATAATTACAAATATAACGTATTTGTAACATGTAGGAAATTGAAAATATTTGTTTTCATTTAATCTTACTGCTTAATTTTGATGTCAAATACAGAAGAGCTTTCCTATTGCAAATTAGGAAAGCTGTAAAAGTCTGATATAAAACTTGTCTACTCTAAACTGCATGAGAACCGTTAGCTGAAATGACTCTCTCCCATCCTTGACTCACTGTGTCATTTGCTGTATGTAATTGACACAGGGGAAGTGGATGGAAAAGGAAGGGGAAGTGATGGGGAAGTAGCCAAGAGAGAAACAGCAAAGAGTGGGTGAAGGCGGTCAGCAGAGTGGTAGAGCTTTGTCGGGCAGCTGCATCTGTCTTCCTAACACTTCTGTAGGACTCACATTCCATTTTCCTCCGATCTAGTATTGATTTTGTTAATCATATCGGCCCCTGAAGTTAAGAACTGATGCTCTCCACAGTGCATGCAGAGGGAATACATACACGGCATACTCACCTAGATCCTGATACTTAAGCCGAACCAAAGAAGGTTTGCGGTAGGTCAAGGCTTCCCTAAACATCCATCTACATACCTGAGCTGGTCCTTGGAGCATCTTACTTCCATTACATCTAACTTAGACAAGGTGTTGTTGCTTAATTGAATTCATAGACAGTTTTAGTTTCACAGAGTTCACTATGAAAGAATGCTATTCTTTTCTCACTGCACAGCTTTGTTTAAGTATGTTCCCCATAGGCAGCCAAGATCTCAGGTTTTGTTCTGTGATCTGGAAGATTCTTAGTTTTCAAAATTCATATTCTTGTCTATGTGAAAACTTTCTCCTTCATCTCCTGTGGACCCAAAGCAGCATCATTGTCCTGTCAAAAGATGCTCGTTTGGGCTACCTCATTGCTCTTTCATCTCCTTTTATCTCCCGGGGACCATCACTCTCCAGCTGCCTTTGCTTTGGGGGATATATGAAGCAGGCAAGCAGGTTTTATATAAAAGCATGTCCAGGTGGCAATGTAGCGTTGGGCTCCAGCTGTGCAGCCATAGAAAACTGAGCTAGGAAGGGCGAGAAGGATGCTGGAATGAAAACTGGAGAGGTGTACATTAATTTCCAGGGTTATGAGTCTGGTACAACTGATAGTAATTTTAGTACGCGACCGAGAACTTGAATATTTGAGAAGCTGTGATGCACTGTCTTTTACATGGAAGGTTTGCTACATTATGATGACAGTTGGCAACATTTCACGTTTCTAAGATGTGGCCATAGATTATAAATTAACTATGGATTTTAATATATTAGCTTCTTGGCAGAGTGGTTTTAACTCTCAACTTGACCCAACCCGAATCACGTGTCAAGAGGGCCTTATGAAGAGTTGCCCATTAACGTGTCTGTATAGGATTGTTTTGATTTTTTGAGATTTTATTTATTTTTATTTTATGTGTTTGGGTGTTTTGTTTTTACCTTTTCAAACTATAATATAATTATATCATCTTTCCTTTCCTTCTCCTCCCTCCAAGCCCTCCCTTTTTTGGTCTCTTTCCAATTCATGGCCCCTCTTTTCATTAGTTGTTTATTTACGTACATGCATACATATTCTAAATTCATAAATACAGCCTGCCCTGTCTCTATAGTGCTACTTATATAAACGTTTTTGTTTTGATTTTAATTAAGGTAGGAAGACCCTGCCCATTGTGAGTGGCAGGATTTCATTCAAGTTGTTCCTAACAGTATTAGAGAAAGCTAACAGTATTAGAGCAAGCAAGCAAGCACAAATCCATGTGTTTATCATACCCCCAGTCAAGAACTAAGACAGAATAAACACATGGATTTGTGCTTGCTTGCTTGCTTGCTTGCTCTAATACTGCCTTGACTTCCCTGAAATAATGGAAGGCAAATGAGAGTTGTAAGGCAAACATTTTTTCCTACATTTTTCTTCATCAGGGTGTTTGTTACAATAACACAAATCAAATTAGAACAGCTTCCCAAGCACTGCTATTCACACTGAGGTGATGGAAGGCCGTTGGTGTCTTTTCAAAGAAGAGGGTGCCTAGGGGTGTGCTACTGGACCATGGCCGAAGGAACCGCCCTGCCTTCCTTTGCTTCAGTCCTTCTAGCACTATGTCATCAGAGCTACCTTTCCCCAGGCTGATGGGTTTCACAGACATGCCTAAATGAAATGTGGTCACAATGCTACTTGTTTTTATGATTTTCTGCAGAGGAACTCCCATTTGGAAAATGTGCTGATCAGACGGGTTCTAGGAATGAGTCTACAGTTTTTGAGCAAAACATCTGTCCTCCATTTGAATTGCACTCATTAGTGTATTTACTGGTTGATCTGTGTGTCTGATACTTTTCTTACTCTAGAGAAAAAAAAATCCTTCTATGTTTGTTTCAATTTTCTGACTTTTCCTATTTTCTGTGAGAATATAAGACCCGCTCTACTACAAGGAAGCCATTTTCTAAAGATAACAGGGAACTAATAAACACAGAGTGTGTTTGAGACCACTGCCAGTCATGAAAAGAGAACATTTTCCAGACAGATGGCTGTGCAGTCACTGCTGTAGGTGACACTAGAACAGGGAGAGGTCCTAGACTTTGACTGCTGTTTGCTTTTCCTTGTCTTCTTTTGTAAAACAAGGCCCATCATCCCATCAGAAAAATGAAACTAAGAACTTATAGCAAGAAAGAGAGAAAAAACAACAAAAAAAAAGAAAGATGAAGCAGCAACAGGCAAGATGGTCCCTGGGTACATGGGGCATTTCCGAGGAACTTGGTGAGCTTACATCACACCTGTGAAATAGCCTGGATGTCTGGCAGTTCTCTTCCATTCTGTACATAACTTATGCTAGACCATGAGGTTTTCTGGGGAACCTCACACCTAGAGCAATGGTTAACTTGCAAGCCATGTATTTCTGTGCCACAAGATTTTACAGGAAGAACAGTGGGTATTTTCCTTCGGTAGACAAACTTGGACCTTCTTTGGAGCTAGTTTCTGTGTCACCAGTGTCATCTGAATCCTTCCGACAACAGCCCTCATAACCATTCACAGGGAGCCTCCATCCACATTTATTCATTCATTCACAATGTGTGTCTCGAATGCCTGTCACACAGCAGGCCCCACACTGAGCACTGAGATAATAGCTGTGAGCACAGATGGAAATCTCATTACGGCTTTGTTTCCAGTGGGGAGAGGTGGCTGGCGGTACAGTAGCGGGAAGAGCGGGCGCTTGTCAATTGAGATGGTGGGTGACCGTGGGGCAGCAGGGCTGGGCTTTTTCTATAGGTTGGTTCAGGCAGAGCAGAGAGGAATTGTGTGGTGAAAAGACTAAACTAAAGGAGGGGGATGGATCATTCAGGTGAAGCAGAATGGCCTGGGGACTTGTAGGAGGAAGGATGGAAGGCATGGGAGGGTTATGATAGGTCTTTACAGCCCACACACTCAGAGTACACTGGACTGAAACAGGAGCTCAGTCAGGTCTCTCGTACCGGAGGCCACTGGAATATTAATAATCCTGGAAAGAGGTGGCATTGGTGGCTGTAGTCACTTAAGCCTGATTGTTTGCTCTGCAGGCCGAGAAGGGGCTGTGTCGATGGTAGTCATCAGTGCCGTGGATGTACTGTGTGAGAACAAGTAATTGAAGATAACTACGTAGGTGTTTACTTAAATGACTTAAGTACATGTCATGACATGGACTGTAACCTTTACGACATCATTTCCCTTTTCTTTTCGGCATCTTCTATTCAAAAAAGAAATAAACAATGAAGCACGGCTGGCTCAGTCAGCGAAGTGCTTTCCATACAAGCATGAGTACCTGAGTCCAATGCTTAACACCCATACACATGTGTGCCCCCCTACACATGTGTTGCTCCCCCTGCACAGACATGGGCACACTCAGACACATGCACAAAAACAAATGCATAAATGTACAAAGCGTATGATCCCAAATGCCACGTGTTCAGAATGGCTTTCCAGATTTATAGTTGTTGGCTTGGTAATGTCGAAGACTTGGCAACTTCTAATTGTGAGAGCTTGAAGAAGGGAAACAGTGTTCTTATATGGGGAAGAGAGCCAAGGGTTGGTTTTGACACATTTCCTCTGAAATGCCTTTCAGACGTCCAAGTGTGTGTGCGGGGGGTGGGCGGGCATTGCATTTATAGTTGGGTGGGCAAGTTTTCTGTTCGGAGACAAGCAGATTTGAGGACAGGCATTTAGAAGTTTGTAGTGTGCAATGTCCCAGGGTCTTTATCCTTGACTCATAGCATGGACTTTGTCATCCTGCCATTCTTTGGTGACTTATCTGCCTGTGTGCATTAAGGTCCTGGAAGCCAGAGACAACATCTTACTGGATACTTTTAATGTTTTGCTCATGGCAGCCTGGCCGTGGTGTGAAACTGCAGAGTTGTTTTCTGTGTGGGTGTGAGCGATTGGGCTTAATTAGTACCTTTGCCAGGGAAAGCATTTCTCTGAAAACCAAAAGGTTACAGTTTAGAAGCTGCCAAAGGGAAAACAGGCTGTTAAATTTACAGCTTACAGTCAACACTTAAGATTTTATCATTTCTAGGTATTCAATTCCTACACCCAATTGCTTTTATCACTGTCTCTAGGAAATGCATGCTTTTTTTTTGGAAGCTTGATATACTACACAGAAATAATTCAGGTGTCCATGACAGCATTTTTAAAAAATAATACTTTACTTTATTTTGAATTATGCATACATGCATGTCTGTTAAACTGCATGCATTTTGATGTGTGCCTGTATGTGAATGAGCTTTCCCAGGGAGGTCAGAAGAAGATCCGCTAGAGCTCGAGTTACAAGCCTTTATGACCGACCTGTCATAGGTGCTGTAAACCAAACCTGGGGCCTCTGCAAGAACAGAAAGTACTCTTACTGCTGAGCCATCTCTCCAGCCCAAAAGAAATTCTTTATCTCATTTCAGTATATTGATGGAAGTAGAACACCAGAGCACTCAAAAAACAAAACAAAACAAAACCCTCCACTATTATGATTATTATATGAAGTTGGGAGGTTTGTGTGATTTTTATTTATTATGCTGCTGGTCTTTTCAATTTTGATATTCTTGTACTTAGAGTATAATGTAAGAGAGGCCTCAGTTATTTGTGGCTCTGCTTTCTGAGATTTTACTTATACACAGTGAATCCTGGTCCAAGAATATTAAATAAAAAAAAAAGAGTTAGCGAGACACCATTCATAGTTTCTTATTGTTGCAGTAGTGTTACAATTACTTTATTTTCTTATCATTCAATTTTAGTCCAGTTTTTCTACTTTATTATCTAAGCCCTGTTTGTTTGTTTGTTTGTTTGTTTGCTTAATCTATATGAGTGTTCTGTTTTCATGCCCACCAGAAGAGAGAATCAGATTCTATTCCAGATGTTTATGAACCAACATGTGGCTTCTGGGAATTGAATCCAGGATTTCTGGAATAGTCGCCAGTGCTCTTAACCCCTGAGCCATCTTTCTAACCCTTCTACTTTATTATTTTAACCCCACTTTATAACTTAAGGTTTAGCATAGCTCTATATGTAGGTATAAAAAAAAACTATAGTATGTATAGGTGCTTGAATGAAAAATATGTAGGTATATAATGAAAATTGAGAAATAGGCATATATGTTTGAATAATTGGTCCCCAGTTAATAGCACTGAGGAGGTTATGGAAACTTCTGGAAGTGTGCTTTAGTTTGAGGAGGCAGTCACAGACAGGCTGCAAGAGCTCACAGTATCACCAGCTTCCTGCTCGCTCTTTCTGTTTCTTGAGTATGGTTGAGCTGGCACTTCCTTGCTTCCGCTGCTTGCCTGGAGAGACAAGTCTGTCAAGAGTGGTTTCCCCAAGAGTGAATGCTGAGTACTCCTCTCACTAGAACGAAACTTCTCAGATTTTTAACACTAGCTACGCATCTTTTAAAACTAATAATTCATTGTGTGGTTCCCATGCTTATAAGTTTCCTAAGGCTAGGTCAGAGAAGGAAGTGGTAGGCTTGGGCACTTAAAAATAATTGTCAGACTCTTTTTGGTGAGTTCACTGGTGACCACTTCTTCCATGTTGGTGAAAATGTATGCTAAGTAATGAGAATGTGGTAGCTTGCTTCTCAGATGTTTGGTTTTGCCATAGGATGTTAGCAAACCATCTTTGAATCCCTGTGGAGTGGTCTTAGCTTTCAAGTGAACCTACATGCTGTCTTTTGTGTAACATAATAAAATAAATCAAAGGTTCAAATTAATGCATAATCACTTACAAATTAAATAGGGAGACAAGATAGGAACCAGCAGTGGCTGATGTTCCAGAGGCCCAGGGTTCAATTCCCAGCACCTATATGCCAGCTGAAAGCTGTGTCTAACTCCAGTTCCAGAAGATCTGATGCCCTCTCCTGGCTTTAGTGGACACCGCATGCATTTGACACACATTCACGCATGCAGGGGGAAAAAAACTGTACATATAAAATAATAAAATATGATTTGATAACATATGTAGCTATTGGATAGAGCTGTATTATCCAGAATTTCTGCACACTGCATCATATTTAGTGACAATGACTTTATATAAGAAAATAACTTATTTTCTCTGTATTTATCCCATGAATTATTGTATCCTGTTTTCTGATGATAAAAATTTACATTTAATTTGGATCACAACTAAGTATGGCATTTATTTCTCCACTGTTTTCATTTGATACACCTGTTGCTTATAGAAAATTATTTTCTTAGATTGCCCCATATCATGCTTATTATCAATATATTCGGTAAACATCATGACTCTAAAAATGAAAGTTGGCTTCTTGTCCAACCAAGAACTAATCTTTCTCTCATTTGGGACCCATTCTTCAGTGATGTCATTTGATGCTAAGAGCAGTTCTGTGCTTTTTGGAATTACTTTGACAGCCCATTCTTGAATCGCAGAGCAATCTGTTTGTTTTGTTTTTTTTTTTTTCAGGAACTCATCAGAAAAACAATTAGGTGCTGCATAATATTTTTATAGGGCAGGACAAAGAGTAGGGGTCATAGACTTTACTGTCAGGTTTTGTCTGGCAAGAGCAAATTTTGTGCAAGTTCTTGAGAAAGCTGGTGCTGCGGTCTCTGCCAATTCCCACAGACTAGAATGGGCATGGAAAGCCAGATTTGAGGCAGGTCCTGCCATTTACCAAGAAAATGATCATTCTAACCAACATTAAAATGATGGTCAATTGATATTAGTTTTGTATGTAGGCAACTAAAGGACCCTGTAGTTGGAAGATACAATGGGAACTTGGAGTTGACAGCTGTGATTGCATACACTGAAGCAATCCGGAAAGGTTCTTGAACTGCTGATTATTGCTGATGCTGAGACGTTGAACAATTGCTGTGAGTCATGGAAACTATGGAAGATGAAGTGAGATCTTGGCAGTGTCCTGACTTCTCCATATTCTCAAACTGTTGAGGGTAAAGCTGACTAAGAATGGCGCTGAGTTTAAGGAAGAAGAGGTCAAGAGTAAACTGTTAGAACAGAGTCTGGGATCCTTGGGATGCACAGTGGTGGTAGACAGCTTTGTTCAGGACGTATGGAATAATGTTCAGGCACATTATTCCTTGACTGACACAAGTGCTGACAATGTAAAATGAATTGGGAAAAAAAAGGAAAAGTGCTTCTTGTGTTCAGCAAGGTAGCAAAGCAGATCACACAGAAGGTGCTCAGAGCTCAGCATTTGACAAGTGATTCCCGTTTGATGTTTACTGGGATCCTGTAGACGAGTTCTGACAAGAAACATCTCTAGGAAGCTTTTTGTCTAACTGAGGACTGTTGGAGCTGTGTTACAGTGGTGAACTCAATCAAGGCTTGGAAAAATTCTGTTTTCTTCTGAAGATACTGGATACCTCCTAGAAATGACAGCAATGGAACCATGCAGGGAGAAGCAGCCATGGAGCATGGTGAAATAAGGCACAGGGAAGAAATGACAGGAAACATTCTGGAGCACATGGTGGCATGTGAGGTAGAGAAAACAAACAAGGGTCACTCTGCCAGAGTGTAGGGATGTAGAGCCCCACATTTGAGGCAAGAATCAGCAAGTGGGAAGTGGGTGTGATGGAAACCTGGGGGCCAGACTCCATGGCAAGTCAGTCTTGGTGAACAGACTCCTACAGTGCTCCTGGGGGTGCAAGAGGACGCGCAGGATGTCTTTTAGAGACTTTATAACCTGGAGCCACCATCATCAACACTTCTGACTAGCAGTCAGCCCTCCACATAGAGAACATCTTCCTGGCCATTTTGGATGTCTCCTGATAGAGTAATGTTTACTGATGTCTGGCTTTTTATTGCCTAGTACCTGGTGCATTTATATGGTCGAAGAAGAAGAAAACTGAACTAGAAAAGGGGGGGGGGGTATTTTACTTAATAATACTTCTGTATCTAGAGAACCTGAGATGAAGTGGATTGTGGAGTTTCTAGGAGATCATAGTTTGCCCTAACTGTAGTCCTCTTTCATTGTCCATTTCATGGTAGATTTGTTTTAGTGTGTCTATGCGCATATGTGTTTGCACTAAACAAATGATCGCATTTGAAGGACTACCATTACTGAGACTTGGATAATCTCTTTTTAATTATAAGTAACATTCTCTGATTTATTCTACCCTTAGACTTGAAGGATATTAAGTGATTATTGCTTGGTGACATGCTTGGATGTTCCTCTCCCATAGAGAGACATAAGCTACTTTTCTAAGGCAGAGTTGTGACTATGAGATAAAGTTTATGGATATTTTTAATTTTCTAAATTAAATATAAGGTGTGAGCCAATCATGAAATTTAAATGAGATTAAATGAGTTCTTTTTAAATTTTATTTTATTTCTATTAATTACAGTTTATTCACTTTGTATCCCAGCTGTAGCCCCATTCCCCATCCTCTTCCAATCCCACCCTTCCTCCCTCTTCTTCTCCTATGCCCCTCCCCCAATCCACTGATAGGTGAAGTCCTCCTCCCCTTCCATCTGATCCTAGTCTATCAGGTCTCATCAGGACTGGCTTCATTGTTTTCCTCTGTGGACTGATAAGGCTGCTTCCCCCTCAAGTGGAGGTGTTCAAAGAGCCAGCCCCTGAATTCATGTCAGTGACAATCCCTGTTCCCATTACTAGGGAACCCTCTTGGTTAAATCAGTTCTTTATTGGCCACTGAGCTGTCATGGTAAGTAGCAGAAGACCCTGTCTTCTCCTTGTGGTCCATGCATGGTATGTAGCATATATATTTATTCCATTGCAATCACATATGTTAGTTAAGGGTGGGTAGTGTCTCCTTTACAGGGTGCTTTAAAATACAAAATGAAAAACTACCTTCACTGTTTTTACAAAGATTCAAAAAGGAAACAGATGAAAGTTACCCTTTTCCCTGGTGTACTACACAGACTGGCATTCAGTCGAGGATGCAGGCGGATAGACTTCCTTCAAGACAGTGAGAGAGAACTTCCCAGCTGACAAGCCTATACTTGTAAAGAAATAAGACATACCTAGCAAATGGGAATTAAGTGGGAAATAAGTCCCTAAAGGCCAAGAGGAAAACTGATTTAGAACCTTTCGGAAGAAATTGGGAAAGTATCCTTCCTGTATGCTTTCCCAGGCTTCCTGCTCATTTAAATAGAACTTACTCCTTAAACACTCCTTTGATATAAGGGACAGTGATGATACAGCTCAGCAGGCAAAGGGACTTGCCAGCAGGTTGGAAG
Source organism: Psammomys obesus (assembly GCF_907164565.1). Classification (NCBI taxonomy): domain Eukaryota; kingdom Metazoa; phylum Chordata; class Mammalia; order Rodentia; family Muridae; genus Psammomys; species Psammomys obesus. Next base: position 9,200,443 of record NW_026596085.1, read on the forward strand.
ACTTGGGTTCCATTCCTGGGAACCACATGACGGGAAGAGAGAATGCACTCCTGCCGTTGTCCTCTGACCTGTACACAAGCACGGAGGCACATGCTATCCCGCAATACACCGTAAACAAACGAGCAAACACATGGCGTGAAGGCTCTGCAGCAAAAAGATTTCCAGCATTTTAGACACAGGCTGTGTTTAACATCATGCACGCAGTGTTTTAAATAAGAGAAAGTGTGTCTTCTAGTATATAGAGTGATTCTTTGAAAGAAGTACACAAGAACATAATCTGCTTTCCTCATTTCTTCTTTAATGTAATTTGATTTTGTTAAGAATTTCTATCCTGCTTCAATGAAAACATGTTATTGTTTTTTTTAAAAAAAAAAAGCTTCTGGTATTATTAACAAAAATGAAACCTAACTGCTCTCTACCTATTTTTGAAGAAAAAAAAAATGGTGAAGCAAGTAACTGAGTTACTTATAGAAATAAAGTTGAGACCCGTATTTGATGGCAAATTTGCTTTTAGAAAATGATATTTTTTTCTCTTACATAAACAAAATGTAAACTAAGACTGTAAGTAGTTTTGATTTATTACAAATAGTTTTAATTCATTACAAATAGCCAAGAGTAGCTGACTTTTTAAAAAAATTGATTTATAACATCAAAAGTATTTTGTTTACAGTTCTTGAATATACAAATGAAGAGGTAGGATCAGCAATACTGTTCAGCAGGTACGGGGCCTTGCTGCCAAGGCAGATAACATGAGTTTTGATCCTCAGAACCTGTTTAACAGTAAGTTCATTTCAGATTTTAAATTTAGAATTTAAATCTATACATTTCATTTATAAGCTTATTTGGTTGCATTATTGTAAAACCAAGTTTGAAACAAAAGAATTATTGGATGGTGCCTTCTGTCAGTTCTTTCCAGTATGGAATCTGCCATGGTAGTATGGCCACGTGTGTACTGAGTTCATACAGTATAGTGGGAAGACAATGCCAATCATAGCACCACAGTCTTTGGACAGTAGTCGTTATTATCACATTGAATAGAAATGTGTCTCATGGAAGGTAGTAACTCAGCTGAGAGGTGGCCTGATGTATAAAGAAGGCTAGCGTAGGCAGGTATTTGTCAGGGGAAGCGCAGACAATAGCGGCCAGGCCCTGAGTAATCAGCAGCTTGGCATAGCATATGATTTATTGGCATCTTTTCTATTTTGTTTGAAATGTTTTTGCTCAACTAAATAAGCCATTTTAGAATAAGGTTTGCTTCTGGGATGCCCACACTGCCAAAACCCAGGTACACTTGAAAAAGATGAAGGCTGGGAAAGCACTGAGCGTGTTCAGAGCAATCCACTGCTGGGCTTAGAGTGCTGAAACAGTTACCAACATAATTTGAGGTGGAACAGAATTGTCAAAATGATTTTGACCTTTGTCCTGAGATGAGCCTGCAGAAAACAGGCTTATGCATTCTGACCTAGTTTTTCAAAACTCTACCATGTTATTTAACCATTCCTAACACAGTGGTGTAGAAAGGCCTCTTCCTCTTTGAAGAGGTCCAATCTATTGCTTTTTTTTTCCTTGCTGAGAAAGTGGGGATGGGAGTGGTATTCAGGGTGACAGTGAAAATAGTTCTGCTTAACCATGTTTGATCCATGTCTGCAGGAATTGTATGTGGAAAGGGGAAGGACTTTAGGGCTCTGACATCATAAGAATGGACCTTGCCATGTACTTGCCCTTTGTTCTTTGAAGAAATACAAAGCTGCCTTGAGCCCTTATCTTTTGATCTACCAACAGGACAAGCATTTCAGGGAGGAACGCCAACTAGTTTACATTGCTCAAGTCTAGTAGGGTGGAATAAACAATCAGCTCATGCGTAACTTCCTCTCTGTGGTCTCTTCATTTGTCCCGTTCGCCTCAGGTGTCAAACTGAAGTGTAGTCACTAAGCTAAAATTACATGTGCTGTTTGCATGATTTTCCGCATAGTATTTTTACATACCGGTCTTAACATGGGGGTGGCAGCACATGCCTGTTAGCCGAGCCCATAGGAGGCTGAAAGATTTACATGGTCTCAAGGCCCACATAAGTACAAAGTCCAAACCAGTCAAGGCAACATAGTGAGGTCCTGTTTCAAAGTGCAAGAATGAAACAAAGAAAAGTCAGTTTAATTTTCAAAACAGCATGGCGATCTCCATGCCTGGGCTAGAAAGACAGCGCTGCTGAGTTTCTCTGGAAGTGTCTTTTATTTTCTAATAATAATACCAGAAAGCATTTTAAGAGATATTAGTTAAGTGCCCTGAGAGATACAAGTTTTAGACTTGGTAGGTGGAGAGTATGCAGTGAGAAGCTCTGACATAAATGAAGATTTTTATGAAGATTATGACTGGCCTCAGTGAGTCATGGGATTAGCAGATATTTTTCATGTGGTGTGCTTGAGCCGGAACGTGTTGCTCATATCTCAGATGATGAACTCAAGCCCAGGGTGGCGCTTGTCATCATTTGACTTGATGAGCAGTAGCTGCCATAGAGGCTTGTGAAAGGCGAGGAGGACCTTGCCTAATTCCTCTGAATCTATCAAATTGGGTGTGATTCCTGCAGATGATCACAAATTATATTTGGTAAAATTGGGAGAGATGGCAGTGTGTGAAGAAGGGAAGCGCCTCCCCTGCCCTCTCTCTTCTCAAAGGCTTTTTAAGGGGGCAGATATGTCCCTGGCCTAGTTCAGTGCTGTCGTAAGAGCTATCTGTGGTGATTCTTTAACAAAGCAGCTATTTTAAGGCCTGTACTCAGCCCTATTAGAAGACAAAAATGAACTCCTGACTAAAGTTGACGTTCTGACAGCAGGGCTTTTACTGTGACTCACATTTCTGAAGGTGGCGTCAATGTTAAAGCAGGCACTATTGTGCTTGTGACCTTAGCTCAGGAGGAAGCGCTCTGTGGCTATCACGTAGAACTACCCAGTGTTCGCACGGGACAATATGGTTTGACGTTTATTCGCAACTCAAAATTGTACGCGAACATTTACTTCCGACCTCGTTTGCTTTTCTGTTGCTGTGATGAACACCGTGGCCATAAGCAACTTGCACTTTATTATCAAGGGAAGCCAAGGCCAGAAATTCAAGGCAGAAGCTTGACGCACAAACCACGGAGCAGTGCTGCTTATCTGGCATGCTCATGGGTTCATATTCAGCTACCATTTTTTGAGAATATTGTATTTTGATTATATCCATCTCCCTCTGTCTCAAGTTCTCTCATTTGTACCACCATCTACCTCTTCTTTCTCTCCTCTGCATGCCTCCCCCTCATCAAGTGTAGTTTGTGTTTCCCAGTTACTGCTGTACTTTTGGTAGTGGGATCCATCTCTCATCCTCTCCCAGGATGTCATAGCTCCTCATATAGGGTGGCTCTTAGTGTCTGCCACCTCCTTACCGTGCTAGGATTTTGTTTGGTTTGAGACTGCACAGGTTATGTGTATGCTATCACAACTGCAGTGTGTTGTATGTGTTATGTCCGAAAAATATGGTTTGCTTTATATTATCAACCACATCTGGCTTTTTATAAATCCTGGGCTAAGGGGAGGGAATTGGTACAGATGTCCTGCTTAGGGGTGAACACTCTGAAGCACTTGTTGGTCTGTGATAACTATCATTGATTGCAAGAATACTCTCGTCTGATAAAAGTTAAGAGATACACTGATCTATGGGCGTAGCCTTGAATCATTAGGATTCATTCTAATTCTATGTTCATTTAGTAGAATAATACTAGTAGGTTCCACATTAGGGTCTATGATTCCCACCCATCTTGCCACTGGTTCCTGGCCTTATTGAAAGTGCCAGGAATGCGTCCTCTTCGGTCTCTGTGGCTTCTGCTACTAGGAGTAACTGCTTGAATCTCCCTCATATCCTCCCATGGGCCTACCCTGATTTAGGTCTCCAGCTTATCACAGAGATAGCTCCACCCTCAGGTTCTCTTTTCTCCACAGGCCTTCTGTCTTCTTGTCATCTATCTCCCCAGGTCTGATCTCTACCCTCTTAACTCTCTGTACCTGCTCTCCTATTTCGTTCCATCTTTTCAGCCACTACCTCTGTCTATTCTATCTCCCCTTCCAAGGGAGATTTATGCATCCTCCCTCGGATCCTACTTGTTATTTTTCTTCTTTAGTTCCATTCCTCATAGTATGCTGTACTTATCCTGTATTATACGGCTAAAATTCTCTTAATAGTATGTATATACCATGTGTGCCTTTCTGAGTTTGGGTTACTTCACTTAGGGTGATCTTTTCTAGTTCCACTCATTTGCCTGCAAATTTCATGATTTCTTTGTTTTTAATAGCTGAGTAGTATTCCATTGTGTCAATGTGCCGCAGTTTCTTTATCCATTCTTCGATTGAGGGACATCTGAGTTGTTTCCAGATTCTGGCTATTGTGAACAAAGCTGTTATGAACATAGTTGAACAAGTGTCCTTGTTGTATGGTGAAGCGTCTTTTGGGTATATACCCAGGAAAAGTATAGCTGGTTCTTGAGGTAATGCTGTTATTCCTAGTTTTCTAAGAAAGCACCAGATTGATTTCCAAAGTCGTTGTACAAGTTTACACTCCCACCAGCAATGGAAGAGTGTTCCCCTTTATCCACATTCTTGCCAGCATGCGCTGTTGCTTGAGATGTTGATCTTAGCCATTTTGCTGGACATGAAATGGAGTTGTTTTGATTTGCAGTTCCCTGATGACTAAGGAAGTTGAACATTTCTTTAAGTGCTTCTCAGCCATTTAAGACACCTAACTAGAACATCCTCCTAGTAGAGGGAAGGGAACTCCAACCCACTCACAAAAACTGGAACCTCAGATTTACCCTGCCTACAAGATGTACAGGAATAAAGATAGAGCAGAGGTTGAGGGAATGCCCACCCAATGCCTCACCCAGCCAAAGACCTACCCTATGGGAGAGCACCAACCCCTGGCACTGTGAACGATGCTCTGCTAAGCTTGCAGATAGGAGCCTGACAGAGTTGTCCTCTGAGAGACTCTAACCAGCAGAGCATCAAAACAGATGCTGAGACTCACAGCCAAATACTGGGCAATGCTTAGGGATCATATGGTAGGTATATTTCCGTTTTTATGAGGAACCTCCAAACTGATTTCTATAGAGGTTGTACCAACTTGCACTCCCATCAATGGTGAATAAGCATTCTCCTTTTCTCCACGTCCATGCCAGCATCTGTCCTCATTTATTTTTCTTGATTGTGTCCATTCTGAGTGGGGTAAGATGAAATTTTAATTTCCATTTTCATGATGAGTGAGGATATTGAACATTTAAAAAAACATTTCTCAGGCATTTGTGTTTATCTTTTGAGAATTCTCTGTTTATTTCCATTTTAAAAATTTTGTTCTTTGTTCTCTTGGTATTTGAATTTTTGTATATTTAAATATTAATCCTCTGCTGAAGACTTTTTCCCATTCTGTAGTCTGTCTCTCCACTGAATGGATGATCCTCTGCTGCACTGCAGTTTGTCATTTGTTGGTCTTAATTCTTGCGCTACTGGGGTCCTGTTTAAAAATGTCCTTTTACTGTGCCTATCAGTTTAAAGTGTATTCTAAACTTTCTAATCTGTCAGATTTAGGATATCAGGTCTATGTCAAGTTCCTGGATCCATGTGGAATTGGAGCTCCCAGGTCTGTACCCACCTGATTTCTCTGTGCTTACAGAGAAGTAAGTGGTGTCTTCAACCAAAGGGTCTTAGTGTCAAGTTCTTGAGGGCATCAAGGAACAATGGCTGTAGCCTTTGGGATCTCTGTTAGCCAACAACTCAAAAAGAACTAACCTGTTCCTGGTCCAGAAGGTGTTATTTTGGGGGGAGTGTTTAGTGTACGGTTGGAGTACTAGTATTAGTCTCATTTAAATTTTAATATATGCATGAAAATAAATTTTAGGAACTTCTGTGGTAGTAGGTTTCCATACAGCTTTTCCAAGTGCCTGTTAGTGTTAGTAATTGCTCCTCATGTTTTGTCCACTACGATGCCTCCTGGCCCCAACCCCATTCAACTCTTCCTGTTTCATCATGCCCCATTATCACTTTATAATGCTTCGCCCTGTCTCATCTTTCTTGAAAGATCCTCTTTCCTTTATGGCCATTACTGACCTCTAAGTATTTGACACGAAACATGCATATATAAAAATAAAAAGCCAAAAAGATATGAATGTAAATGTACCATGTTTCCATCATCCACTGGTCAGGTTATGGCATCTAGGTTCTTTATATTTCCTGAATATTGTTCATAGAGCAACAGTGAACATGGATGAGCAAATAGCTCTTCACTAAATTACAGAGTCTTTGGTTATAGGCCTGGGAGTAGTGATAGAGCTGGATCCTGTGTGTGTGTGTGTGTGTGTGTGTGTGTGTGTGTGTGTGTGTGTGTGT
>NW_026596085.1:9206853-9265358 GCF_907164565.1 Psammomys obesus
TGTGTGTGTGTGTGTGTGTGTGTGTGTGTGTGTGTGTGTGTGTGTGTAAAAGCTCTACATATAAATAATATATACAAACTCATATATATATATATATATATATATATATATATATATATGAGTATATGTATATATAATGAGAGCAGGGTCATCTAAGACATTTCACCATCAATGATATTTAGTGACATTCTTTAACACATGACATAATTTGATCGTGCTCTATAAAAGAATTTTGTTTAGATTTAGATTCTAATGGCTTAGTATTTCAAAAGGTTGGAAGAGATCTCCAGGGAATGCCTACATGGGAAGATAGACAGCCTCTCGGCCCCAGGCATCCCAAAGTTTGGAGGCCAGGAAAGAAAGTGCATCAGCAAAGGAGACTGATCACGGACAGCTGTTGATTCAGAAGTAAAATCAGGAGAAAGTAATTCTAGAAGCTTGTGGTAGGGAGGAAAAGAGCAATGGAGAATGGGAGGAGAGAGAGAAGGAGAGAGATTGAGATTGAGAGGGAGGGAGGGGCTGGACAGACCCAGAAAACAAATGCTCTACCAGTTCTAATGTTGTTCCTGACTTAGGTTACATAGCAGACATTTAGTCAGTTTATTTGCAAAGTAGTAGTGGTAGGAAATCTTTACAGAAGCCATTCTTATCAAAATTCTGCGCAAATTCTTATCAAAATTAAGCACAAAATTCTGCTTAGATTGGGAAGAGAACTCAGGCAGTTATGGAAACAAATGGCACTGTCAATTCTGGGTGGATTTTCTGCAAACTGCCACAGAAAAGTTAGGTATGAACTAGATACCTAACTAGTGGTAGTGGGAGTGGTGTGGAATTTTACAGGTTGACTTTACAGTTTTGTTTTTACTTTGAGTGAAATAACCTCCTCTCTCCCTCTCACATCTCCCTCCCTCCAACTTTACGCATCTCTTTTCCTCCCCTAAAGATATATGCTAACCGAGTAGTCCAATGGATATGAGAAGGTGAGCTGTGTGTTTAAGCCTCAGTGTTTTCCACAGACATTAAGAGATAGGATCCAGATCCAGAATGCAAGAGGCTGACTTGTAACGTTGGAGTATAGACCATTTGGTCATGATCCAGGGACTTGGTGTACGAACAACCTCTGAGAATGCTCATATTTAAGGCTATCCCAAGAAAAGAATCTAACTAAAGTCCCTGAAATGGGACAAAGAAATGTTAGAGAAGAAACAAAATTACATAAGTTTGAAACAAAAAAGGGGGTGAAAGTGTGCAAAAGAAAGAAAGAAAGAAAGAAAGAAAGAAAGAAAGAAAGAAAAAGAAAAGAGCCAATGATAAGAAACGCAAAGAGGGATGAAAGAATGATGGCTGATGGCTCCTTCCCTGTTGGCATTAGAAATTAGAATTTAGTTCATAACCATAGTCTCAACAGAATTGTTGGAATGTGAAGTGGCAGAAATAGGGAGTAAGATATAACTCCTTCAGGGAGGATAGTAAGGTGGCAGACTTGAGGCTGATAAGGTAACTTAGAAGGACAGGAAGAGGAGAGATCATAGGCATGATCCTAGGAGAGGAAGTTCAGGGCTTTATGGGCAGCATTCCCAAGGCTCCAAGAGGAAAGAGCTACTTCTTTCCCTGAGTTACATGGGGCAGGTGAAGAACAAGGGACATTACAGGGGTTTACATCATCTGGCTTCTAAGGGGTTAAAGTCTTGAGGTGATTCACAAAATGATGGGAAGGTATTTGCGGATAGGAATCCCTTTAAGTCAAGCCTCTTTAGGTCTAAATACCATAATTAGAAATGATGTTTCTGAGGTCATGTTGATGCCTTGTGTGATGGCTGTTGTGTGCGTTGTGACCTTGACTATATCTGGAATGAACTAAAACACAAGTGGTTGGGCACACCTGTGCAGGATTTTTTTTTTTTCATCAATTATTTGTAGTGGGAAGATCCCACTTTTAGTTCAGGTCTTTTGAGCTTGAAAGATGCACCTTTCTGGGCCACACATTCTGCTGGCAGCTGATAAAAAGGACGTGGAAGAAGGAAGCTTTCCCTCTTTGCCTGCTTGCTCTCATTCTCACTGGCGAGGCATTCCTTCACTGGAATTAGAGCCTACTTCTTAGGGAGTCTGACACATACTGGAGATGTGCTGAGATATCCAATCTGAACAACTAAACAATACTGGGTTCTTGGACCTTCCATTGGTAGACACCCATTGTTGGGCTACCTGGAGCACAGCCTGTAAGCTGTTCTAATAAATCCCCCTAATATATATTTTATAAGTTTTGTCCTTCTAGAGAGCCTTGATTAATAGAGATTTTGGTACCAAAGGTAGTTCTAGAGCAACAAAAGTATAAGAATGTGCAAAGGAATTTTAATTCAGAACATGGCTGCTCTGGCAAGAGATGACATCCAGTGACCTTATAGGTCTGTGTGATCTGGCTGGAATACAAACATGCCTTTAATCCAGGAGACAGAGACAAGCAGATCTGAATTCCAGGGCTGCCTGCTATAGAGGAAGTTTCAGATAAAGAAAAGCTTAGGTCCAGGCATGGTGGTACTCACCTGTAATCCCAAACAATGAAGATAAAGTTAGTTTATAGAAGAAAGCACCCATGTTTGAAAGTGATGCCTAATTGAGTGGCAGAAAATGTGAATCAGAGAAGATTTGATAGAATAAGATATGCCTACCTGTCTGGAGGAGAGGAAAGGGACGCTACTTAAGCAGTAACACAGAGACTGGGAGAGAGAAGAGGCAGTTTTACCTGGAGAATTTTACAGAGAGAGGTTGAATGAGAGAACAAGGTAGACAGACAAGGTGAAGACAGAACAAGCCAGAGAATAAGAATGAGCCAGAGATGAGAACAGATTGCTGGAGTTAGTTTGAGGCCAAGCAGAGCGAGTCAGGGGCCAAGAGAAGCGCCAGATTGAATAAGTCAGCTGGGAGAGGATTTTGATCCAGAACAGCTGAATTGAACCAGCCAGCTATGAGCTTAATAAGAAAAAGAAAGGGTGAGCTTATTAAGCGGTAAGTCTCAAGGGCAGAAAACATTAAAGGTGTAGGCTAAAAGCTTCCACCTGGGCCTATGTTCACAGAAGGAGGCAGTAAGCCTCTGAGACAACAGTTGAAACAGGCAAAAAGTTTCCTTTATAAGAATGAATTCTTTTTTTAAAGGATCTAGAATGGTTTTCTCAATTTGCCAACACCTATGGTTACTGAAGCCTTTCCAGGTACTGAAGCCTCTCCTAAAAGCTCCTGGGAGCCAGTGGTGTGAACTATTTTACAAACTGTAGAAGACAAATAGATTTGATAATTCTGATTTTACTAATTATGAGAGGCAATGGATTTTGTGACTCTGTGCATAAAACTGTTGACAATTGATAGAAAAATAAGGAAAATTGATAGAAAAATCAAAAATGAAATTGATAGGAAAATAAGGTTGGTTGCTCCTAGCATCTCTGGGTAACTTGATGAAGGAAAAGAATGCAGTCCGTGATAAAACTAACCAACTTTGCAGGGAGGAGATGAGAGAGGGAGGGTGGGATTGGGAGGGAATGAGGAAGGGGGCTACAGCTGGGATACAAAGTTAATAAACTGTAACTAGTATAATAAATAAATAAATAAAAACTAACCAACTTCTACCATCTCAGAATATAATGAAGGGGTAAAGGATAATAATGAATCAGTAATAAAACTGACCAGTTCCTGATATGGGGAAACCGTCAGAAGGTTTCCACGTGTGCCCTGGAAGAGAATCATCTCTCCAACAACCAGAGAGCTCAAACTGCCAAAATCCAACAGAGGCCCTCACTCTAAGACTGGTGGTTTCACTCAGCAAATTCAACACCTAATATGCCAGCAGTTAAAACACATTAATTGGCAAAGAATGGGATCCTGTGAAGAATGGGATCCTTGGGATGGAGATGTATGGAAAGACCCCAGTGAGGCTGAGAACTTTGAACTATCAGACTTTCAAGGGTTTATTTCCCCTGAGGCAACAATTTCTCCACCCTGGGAAAAATTCCATCCCCACTCCCTGAGATATTGCCCTTTCCACCCTTAACTGAGGAAACTAATCCCTCAGTGTCTGCTAAGTCCGCAGTGAAGGAGGTGGCAGGCCTGACAATGCTGAACTAACTAACAGCTGAATCTACCTATAACTAGACTAAAAGCTAACTGCTAAAGGGGACATAGAAAGTGTAGTACACAGAGGGTGTACCCTGTACTAAGAGCTTAGTCCGTTTGCTAATTCATTCAAGCGGAAGTCCAGGGAAGACATATGTGGACAAAGCCCTCCAGGTGGGTGAAGGATGTGAACATAATTGTATCCCGTGTAAATGCCCATCAAAAGGTGACTTCAGCAGGGGCAGAGTTCAGTAATCAGGCAGATAGGATGACCCATTCTGGGAACAGTCGGCCTCGTTATATATGGGCTTGACAACATGGACTGCTACTCACCAAGGCTGACATGGCTACAGAGGCTGGTTAGTGCCAAATCTGCCAACAGTAGAGAACAACACCGAGCCCCAGATATGACGCCATTCTTCGGGGTGACCAGCCAGTGACATGGCTGCAGGTTGACTACGCTGAACCGTTTCCTCCATGGAAAAGACAGCACTCTGTCCTCGCAGGAAGAGATACTTATTCTGGCGTTGGATTTTTTTCTTTCCTGCATCTAATGCCAGACTGAACAACTACTGAATTCTTGAGCATTCCATTGGTTGGCAGTAACTTTTGGATTGTAAGCCATCTAATAAATCCTCTTTCTATATCTATAATCTGTAACCTATCTAGATAGCTAGGTAGCTAGGTAGGTAGATAGATAGATAGATAGATAGATAGATAGATAGATAGATAGATGGATGGATAGATAGATGGATGGATGGATGGATAAGAACCCTGACTAATACACGTTGGGCATATTAAATGTTAGTTATTTATTTCATTAGAAATAATTTTGATTCTTTGTAACACGAACTCCCTCAGATGTCATTTTCTTCATTTCTTTGCATTGAAAAACGAAATGGACATGCAATAATAAAGTCAATGGGCTTTATACCAGTGATCTAAACAGAACATTTATACCAGTGATCTAAACAGAACATTCATGAATAGCGCTTTTGAGGAAGTGCTAGAAAAACTGTTCATCACCATTTTCCTAAAACATTTATAGTAACTTGATGAATAATGAATGGGAATTATTTAGAATAGCCATGCTATTCATATGCTCCTGCATAACAGTCACATCATGTCTGTTTCATATAAGGACCCATGTATTTTTAATGTATAAAAGAGTTATTGAATAAAAGAGTTTTATTCAAAAGGCATAGAATCCTGGTGTCCTAAAGGACTTTAGAGAACAGATATTTTCTATATAAGAGATGTTTAGTCACTGCTTTTCTTCTTTGTAAATTGAATAATCAAATGATCATAAGAAACTAGATCATGAGCTAGACTAATCTGTAACATATGAGAACAAATAGGTTAGGAAAGTGGATGGTTTATTTATCTCTAGTATTATATAGTGGTTACATATCTCTTGGGTTCACACACATCCATTACAAGGATTTAATCAATGAAAAAAAATTAAAATTTATTTTGTCATATATTTTTACAGTGGTCAGATTGAATTTTTACAAATCACAATAAGATATAACATTCAGAAAAGGCTGTATGAGAGCATTTCTGAGTGGAAACTCCAGTTTTAGTCAGTATTTTAAATAGATACATCCTGACTCCCTTCACAAATTGCCATTGGCCATATGGTGACTGCAGACATGCCCCAAAATAAAACTGCCATATGTAGATTTTAAAGTACTGACCTCATCCCTAGAGAGCCATATTTATCTAGAAGTGCAACACAAACCATATCAAGTAAAATTAAGCTTTGTTCCGTGCCTGGGAGATTAAAATAAAATGCCTAATGAAAAACAACGAAAAAAACTAAAAATGCAAAGAAAATAAGGTTAGATGTCCACAGAAACTTAAAGTACAGACATCTGGTAGAATAGCTTTGCAATTTTTACTGTTGGTTGTATACAGTACAATCACATATCAGTGTAGATATGAGCTAGCCTGCACTAAGCAATCAACGTGGATTAAGTGGGAATGCTTAAGGGGTAACCAATAGGAATGTTCTCCACTGAGGTTCTACCAGTTTGATTTGTGTTCTGAGCATCTAGATAGACGGGCTTGTGTTTATGAGTTGAAATGTGCCTTCCTTAAAGGCACAGAATTGTAAAAATTTGGAAGAAATTTATCTGTTGCTTCAGAGATGCTTTTTGTTCCTCGTCAATGTAAGGAGAATGGTGTCCAGATAGCTACATCCGCAATAATAAGATTCTGTATTGATGGTCATTGTCACTACACCCTATCCATATGTGCGCATATGTGCAGAAATACATATGTATATGCTTTTCATATTCATATATGGACATCTGTGTATACTCATACAGAAGAAAAAGGGAGATTTTAAGACCCTCATTATGAGTAAGCAAGCTCTGCTTCAAATGAGATTGTGCCTTTGCAACATATCAGTTTACTTCCAAGATTAGTTTTAATCTGGGCACTGAAGGGTTATTCCATTTTCCTAAAATTAACAATGATGAATGTTCTGTGAGAATGCCTTCGTTCCTGCCTGCCCTTTCATGTGGTTGTGGTTATTTGTTCTGTGATGAACTGTTTCAAATGCAATGGTTTGCATATGTGTCTTAAATCTTTTGGTATGATCCTGAAGAACATAACTCTCTCTTGGCCAAGAACTCAGCATTGCCCTTATAGTAAAAAGGCCATTCAATCTTTCTACCTGATCTTGACTGAATTTTGGTGGATGGAATCTATTAAGAAAATTGTCCATTTCTTTCAGATTTTCAAATTTTGTTGCATATAGACTTTTGAAGTAAGTCCTAATGATTGTTTGGATTTCCTCAGTGTATGTAGTTATGTCCCCCTTTTCATTTCTGATTTTGTTGATTTGGGTGGTGTCTCTCTGCCTTCTAGTTAGTTTGGCTAAGGGTTTGTTTATCTTGTTGATTTTCTCAAAGAACCAGCTCTTGCTTTCATTGATTCTTTGAATAGTTTTATTTGTTTCTAATTGATTTCAGCCTTGAGTTTGATTATTTTCAGCCGTCTGCTCCTCTTGGGTGTATTTGCTTCTGTTTTTTCTAGGGCTTTCAGTTGGGCCATTAAGTTGCTTGTATGAGATGTTACAAATTTCTTCTTGAAGGCACTTAGTGCTACGAATTTTCCTCTGAACACTGCTTTCATTGTGTCCCATAAATTTGGGTATGTTGTAACTTCATTTTCATTGAATTCTAGGAAGTCTTTAATTTCTTTCTTTATTTCTTCCTTAACCCAGCTGTCATTGAGTAGCAAGTTGTTTGGTTTCCATGTGCATATAGGCTTTTTGCTATTTCAATTTTTGTTGAGGTCCAGCTTTAGTCCATGGTGGTCAGATAATATACAGGGGATTATTTTAATCTTCTTGTATCTGTTGAGGCTTGCTTTTTGACCAACTCTGTGGTCTCTTTTGGAGAAGGTTCCATGAGGTGCTGAAAAGAAGGTATACTCTTTTGATTGGATGAAAAGTTCTGTAGACATCTATTAGGTCCATTTGAATTAGGGCCTCTATAAGTGCCTTTATTTCCCTATTTGGCTTCTGTATAGATGATCTGTCCCTTGGTGAAAGTGAGGTATTGTAGTCTTCCACTATTGAGGTGTTGGAATTGATGTGTGATTTAAGCTTTAATAATGTTTCATTTATGAATGTAGGAGAAAACAAGTAACAAGACATGAGCCTACCACAGAGGGCCTCTGAAAGACTCTACCAGCAGTGTATCAAAGCAGATGCTAAGACTCATAACCAAACCTTTGGCAAAGTGCAGGGAATCATATGAAAGAAGGGGGAGTTAGTATGACCTGGAGAGGACAGGAGCTCCACAAGGACCAAATATATCAGGGCACAGAGGTCTTTTCTGAGACTGTTTCTCCAACCAAGGACCATGTATGACTATAACCCAGAACCCTTGCTCAGATGTAGCCCAAGGTAGCTTAGTATCCAAGAGGGTACCCTAGAAAGGGGAACAGGGACTATTTCTGACATGAACTCAATGGCTGGCTCTTTTACACACACCCCCCTCCGAGGGAGGAAAAGCCTTGCAAGGCCACAGAGGAAGACATTGCAACAAGTCCTGAAGATACCTGATAAGCTAGGGTCAGATGGAAGGGAAGGAGGACCTCCCCTATCAGTGGACTTGGAAAGGGGCAGGGAGGAGATAAGGGAGGGAGGGTGAGATTGGGAGGGAATGAAGGAGGGGGCTACAGCTGGGATACAAAGTAAATAACCTGTGATTAATATAAAAAATTATTTTAAAAAGGCCATTAAAATTTGTCACAATTCTTTGCATTGCTTTGAGTCGACCTTGTGTTTTCCAAACCATGGAGCCTCACTAATGTCTGTCTTTACCTCTTTAACTTAGAGTTTGCCAGAATCTGTTTTTGAAATTAAAATTTTGGCGAGTAAATTATAAAAATCGCTTTACTCCCATGTCGAATCACAGATAGTTTACAAGAGTAATGTATTCACATTGACAAGACTCTCCCCCCTCATATGGTTATCTCTGTGCTTTTCACCTTTACAAAATGTTACAAGATGAGTTTTTAACCAAATACGTCTAGTTCTATCTCCAGTAAAGATGATCAATTCTTTATGCTAAAAACAGCAACATAAATTTAAACTAATACACTATCTTAATGATATGAGAAAACTGCATTTCATTATTGACTGATCTGAAGTATTGCCTACTTAACTAAGTGCTTCTGGCCATACATGTAGAAAAATACAAATAGATCCATACTTTTCAACCTGCACAAAACTAAAGTCCAAGAGGATCAAAGACCTCAACATAAAAGCAGACACACTAAACCTGTTAGAAGAAAAAAGTGGGGAAGACCCTTGAACTCATTGGCACAGGAGGCAACTTCCTGAACATAACACCAACAGCAAAGGCTCTAAGATGAACAATCAATAAATGGGACCTCATGAAACTGAAAAGCTTCTGTAAAGCAAAGGACATTGTCATTAGAACAAAACAACAGCCTACAGAGTGGGAAAGGATTTCCACCAACCCTACATCTGACAGAGGGCTAATACCCAGAATATATAAAGAAGTTAAATAACAACAAATCAAATAATCCAATTAAAAAGAGGGGTACAGAGCTAAACAGAGAATTTTCAATAGAAGAATATCAAATGGCAGAGAAACACTTAAATAAATGTTTAACGTCATTAGTCATCAAGGAAATGCAAATCAAAACGACCCTGAGATTTCACCTTACACCCATCAGAATGGCTAAAACCAAAAACTCAAGTGACAACATGCTGGAGAGGATGTGGAGAAAGGGAACCCTCCTTCATTACTGGTGGAAATGTAAATTGTACAACCACTTTGGAAATAAATCTGGTGCTTTCTCACACAATTAGTAATAATGCTACCTCAAGATCCAGCTATACCACTCCTAGGCACATACCAAAATATGATCAAGTATACAACAAGGACATTTGCTCACCCATGTTCATAGAAGCTTTATTCGTAATAGCCATGATCTGGGAACAACCCAGATGTCCCTCAGTTGAGGAATGGATACAGAAACTGTGGCACATTTACACAATGGAATAATACTCAGCAATTAAAAACAAGGAAATCATGAAATTTGCAGGAATCTAGAAAAGATCATCCTGAGTGAGGTATCCCAGAAACAGAAAGACACATAGTATATACTCATGGATATTAGACATATATTAGACATATTAGACATGGATGTTAGACATATAATATAGGATAAACATACTAAAATCTGTACGCCTAAAGAAGCTAAGCAATAAGGAGAACCCAGGGTAAGATGATCAAGCCTCACTCAGAAAGGCAAACGAGACATACATAGGAAGATGGAGAAAACAGGAGCCTGCCACAGAGGGCCTCTGAAACATTTTACCCACCAGGGTATTAAAGTAGATGCTGAGGCTCATAGCTAACCTTTGGGCAGAGTTCAGGGAATCTTATGAAAGAAAGGGGAGATAGAAGATCTGAAGGGCACAGGAGCTGCATAAAGAGAACAACAGAATAAAAAAATCTGGGCCTAGGGGTCTTTTCTGAGACTGATACTCCAACCAAGGACCATGAATGGAGATAACCTAGAACCCCTGCTTAGATGTGGCAGCTCAGTGTCCAAGTGGGTTCCCTAGCAAGGGGAACAGGGACTGTCTCTGACATGAACTCAGTGGCTGGTTCTTTGATCACCTCCACCTGAGGGGGGAGCAGCCTTACCAGGCCACAGAGGAAGACAATGCAAGCCAGTCCTGATGAGACCTGATAGCCTAGGGTCAGATGGAAGGGGAGGAGGACCTCCCCTATCAGTGGATTGGGGAAGGGACATGGGAGGAGAAGAGGGAGTGATGGAGGGACTGGGAGGGGACTAGGGAGGGGGCTACAGCTGGGATACATAGTGAATAAATTGTAATTAATAAAACAGTAAAATAAATGTTTGGGGGGAGATATAAGTGTGGAGGGGGTTCACATCAGATGGCAGAGATCTTATCTTTAAGAAAGAAAGTATTCTACTATTAAAAATAATTACCAGCAACTATTGAGCTGCAATTTTTTTGGTGGTGTAAGGGGTGAAGGGGGCCGGTGCACAGCAGGGTAAAATCTACCAAGACTGAATTAGCTCTACCACTGTGCGACAACCTTAAATTTGCTTTCCAGTTTGTGCCACTGTAAACTCCATGGTAATAATTTTAATTTTGTGCTTAACATTTATTATGTGAACAATGACAGATAAACACATTTGACCCCAATGTGCATGTCCCACAATCCCAGGCCTGTCACCAGACTCCTAGCTCATGCACTAGCTTCTCTTGGTGATTTTGCTCAGAACCAATCCTGTATGTGATACCAAATCTATTGTTAGGCACAACTAGGCAGCCGGAGGCAGCTTAGACTCTCACATCAGATACACAAAGGAGAAAGGAATCCATATGTCCAGATCACATCACAAAAGCAGTAATTCTGTGGAAGGACAAGACAGTATGACTTTCCTTTCCCAGCTCACTAGTCCTATAAAAATGCTACCTTCTGAGAACTATCTCGATGATTCTCTGGGATACAGAATTTAAAAGGATGACCATACCTTTGGTCAAAGAATTTAAGGCATTTAAAGAAGACATGAATAAATATCTTAAAAAGGATATATAAAAAAGGATATCAAATTCCTGAGTTTAATTAATGAGTTTAAACCTATTAATAATAACCTCAGAGTATAAAAAATGTGCATATATTACATTAAGGGGGAAAAAGTAAAGCACTTCCCTTTTGGAGTACTTTTACTATTAGCAAATCCAGGTTTGAACTCCCTACTTCTCTCTCTGTGCCTTTCACTGCCTGCAAACTGTGTTTGTAAGTCTAAATCTGTGTGTGCCTGAATTCTGTCTGGTAAATCTGTCCCTATACGTGTCTGCATCCCTGTGTGTCTGCATGTCCTTAGCAAAAGCCATTTCCTCTGTATTTATTTAACAGAGTTTTACAAGGGATTGAAAATTTATTGACTGAAGCTGACACAAGAACCAAACAGGTGCTATCAGGTAATATCCAAATGTTTCGCACATTTATGGTGGATATTTGTTATCTAGGATTGCTGCTTAATCTTTGTTGCTTTCAATAAATGATTGCCACAGTGCATATGTGTGCACATACACACACACACAGACACACACAAACACACATTTGGTGGAATAATATGTAACTTAAGATTACAGCTATACATTGGCTTAGGTTGTAAAAACTGATTACTTTGGAAATCTAAGACAAGGAAAGTTCATTGTTATGTTGTTCTCTTAGAGGCAGGCAATGCTTAGTACATGAGAGGATAGTGGTCGGTCAAGTCTTATGTAACCTCAGGGTATGTTGTAAACTGTGGCTGTGCGGGCCAGCAAAAGTTCCAGTATCTTAGAATGTAGAGAGATTTCATAGTAATGGATCACTACGAAAACACAATTCAGTAAAGAGATACAAATACCGTACAGAATTCAAGCTGAAATGAAGGCCTAATTGAAAAAAAAAAAGACTGAGTAAGGTTCAGAAAACTCAGGGGAAAACTTACGAGTAGAATGAATTAATTAGAAAATAGAATGTCAGGACTTCAATATGAAGTAGAGAAATTGGACCAGTCAAAGAATATGAAAAATATTTTTCAGAGCATACGAGAGGAATATGTAGGAAATGTAAGACACCATGAAAAACATAGGGTAAAAGAGAAACTTCAAAATTAAGTGATTATACATCAAATGGTTGATTATACATCAACAGGTATTGGAAAACAATTCTATCTCATATACATTCTCTTCAGGAGACCATGGAAACCTTTCTTAAATGGAACACGTACTAGGACACAAAATAAGCGTTCACATATTTAAAAAAGAAGAAGAAAGAAAAGAAAAGAAAAAAAATAACTAACCATTCCAATAAAGCTTAAAATCACCAGCAAACTAATCTTCACTAATTATATAAGCTCACAGAGACAACACATTACTAAATGATGAATGGTTAAAAAATAAAAAAAGAAAAAAATTAAATCCTATAATTAAATAAAGATTGGAAACACAACAAAAATCTGGGATACATTAAATGCAGTACAAAGAGGGAAATGTTAGCTCTAACTACCTATACTTAAAAAAAAAAAAGAAAGAAATGGTACAAATAAAGAACTTAATGATGCTTCTCAAGATCTTTTGAAAACAAGAACAATCCAAATCCATCTCCAGTAGGTGTGAAGGAATAATAAAAACCAGAGGATAAATTACTTAAATAGAAATAAAGAAAATAATACAAAGAATCAACAAATATAGGAGCTACTTCTTGAAGAAGACAAATAAGATTGAATGACTGTTGGCCCAACTAACCAAAATAGAGAACCCAAATTAGGAGGATCAGAAATGAACCTCAAGTTCTGGGAATACGTCACCTCTAAACCTGTTGAAAGTCCCATGGAAACCAAACAGCCCAGGTTATTGCTGACTGTAAGGCCCTCTTGCTGAAGGGCACAGAAAAGTTGAGCCAGTGCCTATACAGAGCCTTCATTCCTACTGACTAGTGTTCCTCGCCTGGGAGGTACTTTTAATTCTACCAAAAGAGAAAGGTAAGCATCGACCCAGCTACAGATCTTTGATCTACAATGTTGACCTGTCTGCAGGATGTAACAGTGCAATAGTGGCACAGAATTTTTGGGAGGAACTGACCAAAATATGATTGTGTTTAAGGCCCAGCTTATGAGATGGAACTCATGTTTGATACTGCTTGGGTGGCCAAGAAGCTGAGACCAGATAGGTCAGGAACCTAGGGGATAAACCAAATATTACTGTTTTACTGAAGGAACAGAGCCATAACATACTCTTAACTACATTCTGCTATGCTCATAGCTTAGTGCTTTGCTCAGCCATCATCAGAGAAGCTTTCACCTGCAGTAGATGGGAACAGATTCAGAGACCCACAGATGGGCAATGTGCAGAAGGTGAGAGACCTTGGAACACTCAGTCCTAAATGAGATGTCATCATCACATCCCTTCCCTCAGGACTCGGGGAACCCTGGAGAAGTGTGGGGTGGATTGTAATAACTAGAGGGGATGGAAGAGAGCAAGGAAAGAAGTCCTTCTAAACACATCAGGACCAGCGCACACACGAATTTACAGCGACTGTGGCAGGATGCACAGGGCCTTCCCAGGTCTGCACCAGATAGAGTACCTGTGCTGAGAGGGGAGGTGAACACAAGTTTCCATCCCTAACCCAAAGCTATATTCAACTGGTAACTGCTCTTAAAGGAAAAATTTGTTTTCTCCAGTGGAGTCTCAATGGGTATCCTGTGCTCAGCAGTAGATGGGCAAAACAGAATTAATGCAGTGGGATATTTGGGGATTCATTGCCTCATAATGCTTTGCCAGGACATTTTTTTGTAACCCTTTACAGATTCTTTGTACAGATATTATGGTTTCCAGTTTTGTGTTTTTATAGGATTTCTGTGTGCAAACATGTGTCGCCCTGTCTATATGTGTTTCTTGTTTGCCTTCTCCAGAAGTTATCACCCCCATTGAAATGTTCACTGAGAAAAGCAACCAAGCTAACAGACAGAACAATGACTTCAAAACAGAGATTATGAATATATTCAAGGAACTCTAAGGGGATATTTTAAAAAAATGCCCAAATGAGGGATGAGAAAACACAAATGAACAGTTGGATGAAATAATGAAACTAATAAAGAGAATCTCTGAAGGAAAGCCAAAGTGAAATAAAATTTTCAAAATGAAAGTCTCAGGAAGTTAAACAAGGATCTCAGAGGAAAATATCACCAAATGATTAGATCAAGTAGAAAAGAGAAATTAGATTTGGAAGACAAGGTAGTAGAAAGTTAAATATAAAAAGAAAAGGGAGAGAACCCATAAGCAACCAGGAACAGAACATAAGGAGATATATATGACACTATATGAAGCTCAGACTTATGAATAATAGACACACGAGGAGAAGAAACCCTTGGAAACCCATGTAAAGAAACTGAAAAAAAAAAAAAACTTTCAACAAAACCATAGAAGAAAAATCCTGAAATCTAACAAAAGAGATGTTTACAAAGGTACAAGAAGCACACAGAAAGCCAAATAGAATAGGCCAAAAAGGAAACACTCTACATCACGTAGTAATCAAAACATTAAACATACAGAGCAAAGAATGAATATTGAGATCGGAGAGGAAGAAAGATCTTGTTACATACAAAGACAGACCGAACAGAATAACACCTGTCTTTTCAACGGAATCTGTGAAAGCCAGAGGGAGTGTGCCAGCTAGATTTATGTCAACTTGACAGAAACTATAGTCATCCAAGAGGAAGAAACCTCTACTGAGAAAATGCCTATGTAAGATCACGCTGGAGGCAAGCTTGTAGAGCATTTTCTTAATTAGTAATTGATGGCGGATGACCCATCCTATTGTGGGTGGTGGCAGCCCTGGGGAGAAGTCCTGAGTTCTATAGGAAAGCAAGCTGAGCAAGTAATGGGGGTGGAGGGTGGAGAGGGGAAGTTATCTAAAGACATCAATGCCATCTGAATTGTATCAACAAATTAGGTAGAACTGATTCCTTATAGTATCTAGCACAAATATTATAAGTTTATCGTCTGTTCTTATTTTATAGTTTATTAGCATTTTGTTTAGAAGTATTGTGATAAGTATAACATAAATGTAGTTATTTTTATTTGTCTTCAGTAGTTCTTGGAATTGAACTTAGGGCATCATTCTGCCCTATGTGAGGCAATCACTCTGCTAAGTCTGTTTTTTTGTTGTTGTTTGTTTGTTTGTTTGTTTGTTTGTTTGTTTGTTTGAGACAGGGTTTCTCTGTGTAGCCTTGGCTGTCCTGGACTGGCTTTATAGACCAGGCTGGCCTCAAACTCACAGAGATCTGCCTGCCTCTGCCTCCGAAGTGCTGGGATTACACAGGTGCACCACCGCATCGATCTTTATTTATTTATTTTTTATATTGAGATCCAGTCTTGATTCCCACAGTCTTATACTTTACTTGTTCTTCATACTCATAAAATTATTTTTTTTTATTCTTGTGAAACTCCAAAAGTGCAGTTGTTTATTTGCTGACAGAGAAGGGAAGCATGGAATTTTTTTCCATCTTATTTTGTTTTTGAGACAGGGTCTGCTATGTAATCCAGGTTGTTTTTAAACTCACTGTTACCCTTGGATTACTACATTTGTAGGCTACTGAAGTAGGTAACCCTCAGCAATTGACTGAAGATTTTTAGTCTTTCAAGTTGTATTCAGTCCTAGTGGAACTGTTCCAGAAAACTAAAAGAGGAAGCAGTTTTATATGATTAGAGTTAGGGTGGTATATATGTCAGGTACGTTTAATTACCAACACAAAGACTGACTGACTGACTGACTGACAGACTCATACACAGACACACGTATGCATGCACGCTCACCCACAGTCTCATGCCTTGGCAATAGAAGTCATCACCTAGAAGGTACATGGAGTTCAACAGGAGGCAGGGCCCATCACATAGACGCTGGATAGCGGAGGTGGATTCAACCGTCCTTTTCCCTGCCTGAAGAGACTGAACTGTTCCACATGGCCATGGCTGTCCCCTCTTCTCAAGTGTGAGTCAAGTACAGTCTTATATTCTAATGTGAAATACCATTTTTTAAAAATTAGACAGGTTAACAAATCTTTTTACTTTATTAATAAGAACGATAGTTTGTGAAAATAGATTCCATATGCTAGCAAGTTGAAAATTTCTGTCTTTTCATTCGAAGATTGCTTTACCTAGAAGTTAAAATGTCTAGTCTTTTAAGAAAATTGAGTATTTAAAAATGACACTTTCTTTGCTCAGGAATGGTTTTCTGAGCAGTAGCTCTCAATACATCTTTTCCCCCATGGCTGTTAAAAAAATCCTAAAGTTTTACATGTGAAAATTACTGGGATGGAGAATAAATTTATGCCCATTTCTTTTATTTAGTTGCTCTTGACTAAGAAAGTGTTATACAGTTTAGAAAGAATTCTTGGTAGTAATAATACAAGCTTTCAGGAAAATACTATTTCAATAGTGGTAAGCCATGCCATTGTCTGTTCTCACAAGTAGAAAAAAACCATTTACTTTAGCAACCTGAAATAATAATAATGTATAGATTAACACAGAGATTGCATTTGGACCCTCATTTACAGCAACTCACTTGCAAGCATGCACTTATAGAAACCGGCCCATTACAGCATCTTGGCAAATTGATTGCTTTGCAGGATTTCAAAATGTATTGGCATAAATGCCAGACTGTGAAGGCATGATTGCACCACATGGGTTGGATTTATCAATAGCAGCATCGTATTATTCCAAATAGAACGTGTGCCAGCTGCCAGCTTGTAATGACAAACATCATCTGGTCCTGCTGAGGAGGAGAGCAGCATGGTGCGCTCAAGACTTAGCGGAGCCTGTAATCAACCACGGCATTGTTTAGCAGCCTGGAAATGCGCTCAGGTCTCTCCATCCACAAGTTCTCAGCAACAGTATCTGCCTGGAGGTTTTGGTCTTTGTTTTGTTCCTCTCCCTTTCTTCCTTCCTCATATTTATTAAGCAAATAGTTATTGACTGTGGTCTATATGCCTGATCCTGAACTAAGTTCAGGAATAACTAAAATGATGAAACGTGGCAAAATCTGTGCCAAACACCCATCAAATTCAGTATGGATAAGGGATAAGGAACATAACCCAAAAACAAAAAGGATTCTTGAACTAAGGGACAAGCTGTGTGTGTGTATGTGTGTGTGTGTGTGTGTGTGTGTGTGTGTGCGCGTGCGCGCGCGCATGTGTGCGTGTGTGTATCTGTGTGTATTGTACATGTGTGTTTATTTGTGTATACATGTGTGTATGAACACATAAAACATATTTATGAACATACATATATATGAACACATACATAACACATGAACGTGCATACATATAAACATGCATGTATGAATACATATACATATGTTTATATGAATGCATGTTCATGTATATGTGTATGTATGAATTCATATATGTTTATATATGTATGTGTATATGTATGTGATTATGTGTGTGTATTTTGTGTCTGTTTATAACTGTGAATGTGTCAGTGTGTGTTTCTGTGTCTTTGTGAGTATATGTCATACCTGTAACTGCCCATAGAGGCCAGAAGAATATGGCAGATTCTGGGAGCTGCTTATGGCCATGGGAACTGAGCTCAGAGTCTTTGGAAGAACAGCAAGTGTTCTTAACCTCTGTGCCATCTTCCAGCCCTCTGACAGTTTTAATAAATTATTTTTTCATAACTTAGAGGTCTCAATACTCAGCTCTCTCTGAACGTTGAAGGTTTCATATTTTGGAGAATTTCTCTGTTGTTTTAAGATGATGTATTTGATGCCATAAAATCATTCCTAATGTTGTCTTAATCTCTTACTGATTATTTTGAATTCAATTCTTTTATTTCTGATACTGGTCATAATGTGTCTTCTCTCATATTTTTCTGTGTATTAGTCTCCAGTGGTTGCTGTAACAAATTCCCCAAAAGTTTGTAGCTTACAAAGCATATCACAACCTGCCAGTGACTGGTGTCAAGGAACTAACATCTAATTAGGAAGTTAGGACCAGAGCTGTCTAGGCAGTGCTGCTCCAGAGTGAATGCTTTACTGACATGCTGTGCAGCTCTTATTCCAAGACAGCTCAGGGTTCAAAGCAGGGACAGAGAAACAATGAAAATCACAGAGTGTTTATCAGGATCACCAGATATGCTCAGAATACAGAAGATGTCAAGACTGTTTGCATAATGGAAGCTGTTTGCATAATGCCCTTGAGCTCACTAAGCTTCATTGCCTAGGAGAGAGGAGGAAACATTTTGTCCATGTCATTCCTTGGGGGAGTAGAGACATTCCTTTCTAGGGGGTAAACAAAGTCTAAGGGAACAAGATCCACACAGAGGGTTATCTTAAGAACGTCTGTTATACACAGGCTACAGAAGTTGAAATTCTGAGCTGGCAAGATAGACAGCTCATTGGGTAAAAGCCTAACACCACTCCTCAGCCTGCTAACTTGTCTTTCATCTCCAGAACCTACTGGTAGAAGGAGAGAAACAACTACTGCCAACAGTTCTCTGACCTTCTCATGCATGCCATGGCATATAGAGCCACACATATGGACAAACACACATGCATGCTTATGTACGTATATGCATACATACATACACACATACATAAAATTCAAGCTATTTTCAGAAGTAGAAATTTGTTGTTTCACAGTTCTGGGTGAACACAAGTTGCAAACCACTTTGATTGGGTCGAAATGAAGGCCTCATTAGGCCTATTCTCACTCCACAGGCTGAGGGAGCCAGTCTGTTCCTTGATTTTCCCACTTTGATGGCAGCCAGTGTTCCAGCCTATTTCTATCTAGGCCAGTTTGTTCCCCGACTCCCACCAACCTGTCCTGAGCATCCCACCTTCTGGTAGCTCTCCACTGTAGACAGGGCGGGTGATCTAGAATAATCTCATCTTGTCCCCACCTGTATGTACTTTGTGGCCATTTGAGGGCAGAGCTCAGTACCAGTGTAGTTTCACAGGGATCCTTATTCAGCCTCCTCAGTCTGGACTGAAACTTAACAGATTCATTAACCTTTTCCAGGAAGCAGCTTCTGGTTTCACGAAGTTCAACTCTTTCCCCCTTTGCTATTTTGTGGGGTTTGCTATTATTTTTACTTTTAAATTAATTGAAATTACCTTTAAAGATCTGTTTCAAGACATTAAAGGATAGCTGTTTTTTGGTTTTGTTTTTGTTCCCTGAATAGTGTGTATAGCTCATTTCTGGTTCACAGGTCAGGTTTTGGAGATCTTCGTCTGTATTCAAGGGACAGAGTAAAGAAAATTGCTGAAATGGCTGCTCTATTAGGCTATGAAGATATCCCGAGCCATCTGGAATAGTCCAGAGCAGAGTAAACACACACACACACACACACACACACACACACACACACACACACACACAGCATGCACACACACGAGTGTGTTCGCACACAAAACAAAACAAATAATCATACCAGACATGACCAGGGCTATCTTTGAGGGTCGAAATAGAGGCTGGGTCCAAGGGAATAGGGGTGGGCTGGGGTAGTGGAGATAGCAAAAAAGTAGAGACTAGGTTGAGGGTAGGTGGGACAGGCCAGTGGATAGAGAGAGTGGGGATCTGAGGCAAGAAGGCCCAGGGGGAGATTGTGCAAACTTTGAAATGTATAACAAGTTCTTGGGAGGAGAGACCTAGAAAGCACGGAGGCCAACACTGGCTTTGATACCCTGATAGGTTCAACAGCTATATGTCAGTGGAGAGCCAAGATGTCCCTTTTGCCAGAGGCAAGGGAGATGACCCCTTTTGGCTGGGCAGAAAACCAGTTTCACAAGTTCCTGAAGAATCCTGGCAAAAAAAATTTTCTGTAGTACTGTTTGAGTTCATTTCTGGATAGATGGATTTCCTGAGACCTGTCAGCATCCAAGTTGGACAGCTTATATCCACCTGGAATTCCAGATCTAGGGGAACATACTTCTCACACACTCACACACATCGTATACATCCACACAGGTAGACACATACACATAAAGAAAAATTAAAATAAGTCTTAACCCTGATGCCTCTCCTTTTGGCTATCAGACTATTGAGATAATAGACCCTAGGAATTGGAAATTCCCCAGATATCTCATACTGGGGGCCTGGTGTCAGCCAGAGGGGGAACTTGCCTACTAGTAAAAGAAATCCTGAGTGAGCTGTCCCAGAAGCAGAAAGATGCACACATTATATACTCACTCATATAGACATATAACATAGGATAAACCTACTAAAATCTGTACACCTAAAGAAACTAATTAAGAGAGAGGACCCTGACTAAAATGCTTAATCCCTATCCTGAAAGGCAAAGACGATGGACATCAGAAGAAGAAGAAGAAAACAGGAAACAAGTTAGGAACCTGCCACAGAGGGCCTCTGAAAGGCTCTGTCCTGCAGACTATCAAAGCAGATGCTGAGACTTATGGCCAACCTTTGAGGAGATTGCAGGGAATCTTATGAAAGAAGTGGGAGTTAGTAAGATCTGGAGAGGACAGGAACTCCACAAGGAGAGCAACAGAGCCAGAAAATTTGAACACAGAGGTCTTTCCAGAGACTCATACTCCAACCAAGTACCAGGCATGGAGATAACCTAGAATCCCTGCACAGATGTAGCCCATGGCAGTTTAGTGTCCAAGTGGATTACATAGTAATGGGAAGAGGGACCACCTCTGACATAAACTGATTGGCCTGCTCTTTGATCACTTCCCCCTGAGGGGGGAGCAGCCTTACCAGGCCACAGAAGATGACAGTGCACCCACTCCTGATGTGATCTGATAAACTAAGATCAGAAGGAAGGAGAGGAGGACCTCCCCTATCAGTGGACTTTGGAGGGGCATGTTTGAAGAAGGGGAAGGGAGGTTGGGATCGGGAGGGGAGGTGGGAGGGGCTTACGGGGGGATACAAAGTGAATAAAGTGTAATTAATGAAATTAAATTAAATTAAAAAAATGAAATAATAATTAAAAAAAAGAAGTCACACAGTTCTGACAACTTGTCAGCTACTTTTGCAGAAGAGGCATAGAACAGAGACAAAGATGATGACAGACCTGACTGCCTAGTTAGACATACTACTCACCCTCTATTCAAACCCAAACATTTTGATGAGACCCTAAAGACGGACTTGGGGAGGCATGGTCACTGGATTTCTTTTTCACTTCCTCTTCTCAAAGAGACCGTTGAATAAATCTCTGTCTTGGCTTTTCAATAAATAAATAAATAAGTCTTAAACAAACAAACAAACAACCCATTTCCCAAAGTTATCCCCCAAAGCAAACAGTTTGTTGGTTGAATTGTTGATCTCTTCTTCTTGACTGTTTCCACCCTGGAGAGAAACTGTTCCTCCTGGCAGTTGGGTTAGATACTGTCTCATACATTTTGATGATGTTAGTACATACATGAACACTTAGGTTTCGTATGTTCTCCCGACAAGCTGATTTTCTTTACACACCGTAATTACCTGTCTTTTGAAACCTGTGATTTTAGTTTTTGTCAGATATTACACATTTCACTGTTGATCTTTGCTGTAGGGTGCTTTTCAGTTAGCTGAAAAGAACAGTCATATTTTCAAGTTGTGTTAGGTGCTGAGTATGTACACCAAATGCTGGCCTATTACACTAAAGACCCAGAATTTGGCTCCCCAACATTCCCTAGACCAGAATTATTTCACACAAGCCTGTAATTACAGCCACTTGGAAGGCTATAGCAAGAGAATCGTGAATTCAAGATTGTCCCTAGCCTTAGCTAGTTCTTGGCCCTTCCTGGCTCCATGAAACCTTGTCTCAAAACCACCACCGTTACAACAGACAAGATAGAAGTTTTCTTAGGCCTTTTTAAAGATGATATTCAGGCCATAATAGAGCAGAACTTGAGCCATTGTTAAAGGAAGCCCTTCTGAGGTTTTGGGGTTTTTGTTTTTGTTTTTGTCTTGCTTTTTCATTTTTAAACTTTGTAAAAGCTTAATGCAAGAACATGGTCGTTTTTCACTTTGGTTGATAGGGCAGCTGCTGTCACCAGCCCTAGATAAGTCCTGGAATGATTTCTCTAATTCTTTCAATTCCCTCCTCACTCGTGGGATCTCTTTTCACACATCTGCTGATCAATACCTAACCAGTTACTTAAGAGGGACCTGACATTGTACCCCAGATACTCCATCCTTCTCCGAATCGCCCTCTTCCCCAGTCCTCTGCTCCTTCCTGCCTGCATGGCATCCACTTCCGTATTCTGAGATACCTGTCCAGCTCGCTACTGCCAGATCTATCTGCTTTATCTCCCCATGCTTAGCATAGATTTTTTTTTTCTAAGACACTAAACTGGGCCAATAGTAGGGCTCATATCACTTGCTTCTCAAAACTCAGGGCTCGCCCGGCAGCAAACTCTTTCTCGTGGATTTTTTTTGGGGGGGCGGGGGGACTGGCTTCTTAGTGCTTTCATTTGGAGAAGTAAAACTGATAAACCCTATTCCATCTTAGCTTCGAATATAAGCCAAAAGCTGAGGTTTTAGGCACTACAAACAGGGTCCTAATATGTTTTCCAGCACTCAGCAATCAGCGGGCCAAGATCACAGCAGCACATGCATCTGTAGGAAGGGCTGCTGGTATTACCGTCTCTTTTATCTGTGCTGCAGCGCGCATGTCAAATCTGGGCACCAGGAAAGAGTTTTTCAGTAATGCAGTCTGGGATGTTTAAAATGAAGGAGCAGGGCAAAGCCGGCTGATTCCCTGGTCTCTTCGTTACAGCCAAGTATGTTTGAAGGATTTCTTAAACAAGGAGAAGGTAGTCTTTGACCTGTGTATAACAAAGATAAAGTTGCTTAGAAAAATTTATATTTGCACAGAAGCCCACCATCTGTCAGGCAGTGATCCATATATGTATTTCAACACTGTCACAGTAAGATACCTGATCTTTGCTTGTTTCACAAACCTCTCTGATATAATTGATTGTCCTATAGTTTGAGTGAATCTTTGTCAGTTTTGTATATGGCATTCACTCAGCCTACTTTTTAAATGAGTTGCCATTTTATTGGGCTTTGGGTGACCATCGGTGCTCCTCTAGGCTGATTTGTGATGTCTTGAGAGACAGAAATATGTCACATTTTGTAATTTTAATCATATTTGTGATGCGTCAGAATAATCTTAGCCCCGTAGCATTCAGTTCTAATTAATGCTCTGGCTCCACATCCCACATTAACATTTATTATGGAGACGACACACATTCTTTACCATTTCTGCAAACGAAATGTGTGACTCTCAGAAAACTGAAATGATGCGATTTACTTGGATTTTTCATTCCATTGGCATAGTTGAGGGTTTGGTGATGAAGCAGGACCTCCGGGGAAAGTGTGTTAATTAAGCAGCTGGCATCCTGGCAAGATGAAGCCAGCTCCTGTAACAGCAGTCATGTTCTGGATCCCATGAGTAGTAGCCAGCCCAGCAAGGAGAACGTATTCAGCATGCGTCAATAAGCAAGCCTTTCTGAAAGTAGAAGGTGGGTTCTGACCAGGCCAGTCACCTTGTGAGGCCTCTGTGATACCACAGTTGTCCAGATCTGATCTAGGCTGTTTGAAACCCTATGTATATTTGTTACATTTACTTATTTCTGAGGGTGTGTGAGGTGTCTTGTGTGTGGCATCGTGTACGTGTGGCAGTCAGAGGGCAACTTGCAGGCATTATTTCTTTCCTTTTGTCATGTGGGTCCCCAGGATGGAACATGGCTTGGCGACAAGTGCCTTTACCAGTTGAGGCATCACACAAGCCTCTGCTTCATATGTTATCATGATCGCTAAACACTTCTTCAGAACCAACTCTTTTTAAACACTTATATACATGCGTGTATATATACACAATAAACATTTTCTCTTACTACATTTCGATAATACTCGCTGTAGCTATAGGCAGGGTTAATATCAAGCCTAAATTCCTTGATGTCAATAGAATAATGAATTTTGTTTCTTTTTTCTTTTTTGTAATAAGTGCCATTTCATGTGGTTGTGTTTTTTTGTTTTGTTTTGTTTATTTATTTATTTATTTTGCCAGTTACTTCATAAACGGTCCCATGTGGATGCATGTAAGTCATATTTAATTGTGGAGAAAGTAGAAAAGAAAAAGGCATAATTAGTAATTGTAACTGGAAAGGATTCAAGGAAAAAACAATATGTGACAGATTCAGCTATGGGAGTCTAAACAGTACCCATGACTTGCCATCATCAGAATTCTCTACTGTTACTTCTGAAATTACAACTCAAAAGTACTGCTGGCTTCAGAAGTAATACATTGTTCCAAAATTTCTGTATAAGTTTATATGCCCAGTGGTGTTAATTTCACAGAGATTTGCAATGAGAGCTAAAAGTAATGGCTGGGTCTTTCTTTTTTTTTTCTTCTTTTGTAAAAACAGCTGGACCTATAATCTGCAGAATGCTGAGCTACCCCCCAACTCGCCGAGCGTTAGTTGTGGGATGTGGTTTACAGATGTTCCAGCAACTCTCGGGCATCAACACCATCATGTACGTATTCCTGTTGGCTTTCTCTTGGAAAGACTGTGAAGGGGCTGTTTCGAAGGGAAGGCAAAAGAGAGCTCTTTCGATGGTTCGTCACTACTGAATGCAGAGGGTTCCTTTTTGAGTATGTTTCACTACTGTTAAGAACCCACCACTTGGAATCTTGAGGTAGTTTCGTGTTTGGTTTATTACTGTTACTGTATGTCTCATTCAATTTGTAATTATGCAACCTGGTACTTTTTTTTTTTAAGAGCGCAAGGTAACATTTGAAATTTTATTTGTTACACGGAGTCACACAGAGGTTTGGATGCAATTGTGTAACGATGCTGTTGGAGCACATTCTTTCCCCAGATCCACTACATTCATTTCCTGACCATATCCCCTTGTTTTCCAGACAGCTACGTCTCTACTTTCATTTCAGCTGTATATATTGGATTTTATGTACCTACATAAAATTTAGGAGTCGCAAATGGAAAAATGATGTGATATCTGTCTTTCCGAGATTCACTTAATTCACTTAATATGATAATCTCTGATTGTATCCATTTTCTCGCAGACATTATAATCTCATTATTCTTATGGCTGAACAAATTCCGTCGTGTATATAAATGATGTTTTCTTTATCGATTTCTCTGTTGGTGGACATCCGGGATGGTCCCATGGCTTAGCTGTTGTGCCCATGCAACACGGTCAACATCACTGTGAAGTCTCTGTATCAGGTACTGACTTGCAGTTTTAGGGGCGTGGCGTAATTGGATCATATTGTAGATTCCAGAGAAACCTCCATGCTGACCTCTGTGGTGGCTGGAGCGGCTTACATCTCTCCCAGCTGCATGCAAAGGTTTTCTTGATCACTGCCATTCCAATGGTGATGTCAACAAATGCATTCCTCTAGCTAGTGAAGTTGAGCCACTTTTCCTGTGTATAGACTTTCTGTTCATTTCAGCGTCCCATTTAATGACTGGTTGTTTTTTTGTTTGTTTAGTTTTCTTAGTTCATCATAAATGCTAGATGCTAGATTTGCAACAAGCAAAGTTTCTCTCTGTGTATTTTCTCAGTTTCCTTTGCTGTGTAGATGCTTTTTAACACCATCATGTTCCATTTGTCTCCCATGGGTCTCTTTTCATTTGTTTTTGACAACTGGTTACCCGAAAGTACTTGCCTATGTACCTTCATGTATTACCTATACTTTTTCCTCTTAACAGTTTACAGAGAAACAATCATGTGATTTCTGTTCTTGGGTCTGTTTGTGTGATACATCATTTATTTACTTGAATATGTTGAACCATTCATGTGTCTCTTGGATGAACTGACTTGAATATCATAAAGTTTTTGATATGTACTTGAATGCTTTTTGTAAGAACTGTATTGGTTATTTTTAAATCTTTCTTAATCAGGATAACTGTTCTATAATTTTCCTTTCTTTTTATGTTGTGTCTTATTCTAGATTTAGTACTAGAGTAATGTTGAATTTATAGAAGGGGTAGTGTGTTTTTTTTTCTTTCTATTTCATAGACTAAATAGCTTTTGAATCATTGTTGCCAATTCTTCTTTAATGATCTGGTTGAATGTAGCAGTGGACTTTTTTAGTTGAGAGACTTTTCTTATTCACCAGTCTTGTTACTTTTAGATCTGCTTAAATTGTTTATGTTGTAGCAATTTAATTTTGGTACATCTAGAAACACATCCTTTTCAATTTTCCAATCTAATGAAATACAAGCTTTCAGAATATATAACTGATTTTTCTGAACTATATTGGTTCTGTCATAATGTCTCCCTTTACAGTCCTTACTTTGTGGATTTAGATTTTCTGATTCTTTTGCTCATTTAACTGAGTATCATTGACCTTGTTCATCTTATTAAAGAACCAACCCTTCACCCATTTGCTATGTCTAGTGTAAATTGGGCTGACTACAGTTTTCGATCTTTAATTAAGCATTCATTTTTTTAAATCTTTCCTTTTTTTAGAGATCAGAATATATTTGTCCTATGATTTATGATTGCCATTTTTCTACTTTGCTCACCATTGTCTATACTTGATAAAAAGTGTAATATGCCACAGTACATATTTTATCCTTTACCCTGAGAAATAGGAATAATAAAGTAAATGATCGTGGAACATAGACCATGACTACTGGGTGAAAAGCAGCTACTCGGCTTCACCAAGATGTCTGTCTCTAGCATCTAGAGATTTGGATATGTATGGTAGAACCAGAAACTGGTGCTTATCCCCATACTTCTGACACTCCTATTCGGAGTGCATGCAACTTGTCAATCAATGCTATAAAGACTACAGGGCAGTTTGTCCTCAATGATAAGTCAAGGACTCTCATGCTATGTGTTTTCTCTTACTCTTTCTAACCTCAGTGTACGTGTCTGTGTGTGTTTGGGGCACTTGGACATGTACATGTGTGTATTTGTGCATGTATGTGAATGTCTATGCGTGTGCATATGCACATGTATGTGTATATATTCATGTGTTCATGTGTGTGTAACTGTGTGTGGTGTGTTTGAATAAATATGTGTCTGCTTGTGTATGGTGTGTGCGCATGGATGTGTGCACGTGTGTGAATTGTGTATGCCTCTGTGGGGGGCATACATGCAGGTGTGTGTGAATGGGCGCTTGTATCTGTCCGTGTGTGTGGTGTGTGCATGCATGTGTGTGGATATATGCATGTGTATTCTTTCAGATTCTTCTTAAGATTCAGTAGATTTCATGAACTTTAATTCCAGTTGAAGATGGTCTCTGAAACGTAGCTCAATGATTACATTTTCTGAAATTTAGCTAGAGATATTAACTACATCCCCGCTGGTTTTAAATGAAATTTTTTATTAGTGCAAGTTCAGTTTCATGGACATTTCATTTTTATAACACTATAATACTGTAACGTTTTTCCCATCTGGCTTCTTCCCTTTACCTGAGTAGTAAAGTAGGCATTGCACGTCAGCATTTGAGCCCAAACTTAATAAAATATAGAAGTTGACTTATCTTCTTTTACAAGTTTTAGCTTCACCCTGAAGTCGCTGTGAATTTGAAATATTTTCTTTCTCACCGAGGAAATATCATGGAAACCATACGGGGGAGGGGCCAGCTACTGAGCGTTCTTGCTCCAGTAATCTTAGGTTTTAAGATTTTTTAATCTTAGGTTTTCTGTCTCTTCTCTCTAGTAGGAGACTTTATCTCTACTTTCTTTGCTTGTTAATTATCCAACCTCAGGCATGGAAATAACTTTTATTCTTGAGGTTTTCATCTCTACTGTTCATATGTATGTTCATGTGTTGGTCTGAAGATCTGACTTACATGAGAAGCTGCTTGATTTTTATCCTAGACTGTATTTTCTCATCATTAACTCCATTGAACAGAGGACTTGTTTCTCTGAACTTTAGACATGGCATTTAACTCTGAGAAGAACCAGTATTCTGATATCTGATTACTTAATAATTTCAAGAATGCATCTGAGTAGAATATTTTCATCTATTCAGAAAGAAAAAGAGCAGGAGGAATAGAGTCCTGGCTTTCCCACTGCGATAGAGTTGTGTGTTCCATCTCACAAACAAGAACTGTCTCCGATGTCTCAAAAACAAAGGGGAAAGCACAATGCAGAATGTGATGTATGCTGAACTCTACTTACAATATTAGTTATTTTCCACCTGAACTATTTTATTTATGACAGTCAGTAAATGAACCACACCTCCCCCAAAGGCATACAGGCTTCTATGGGTGTGTCTGCCTGTGATGAAGAAGACAGATGGTAGAGATGTGCACCCTACTTTACAGGAGTTTGTTAATAGCCTGATTCTTCTAAAGAAGTATAATCTACACCCTGCTGTGCTTATATAAGCAGAGAATTAGTCCATCAGACAGTGGAAGATAGGATTTTTTTTTCCCCGAGAAGACAGAAAATTGCTCAATATATTCAACCAATAGTAAAAATTACATACATCTCAAAAATCATTGCAGTCATAAAATTCTTACAGTTTCGAACACACTGTTGAGATCTTTGCATTATAACCTGATCTGGAGTGATGCCAAGCCAGCTTGTTGTTTCAATGAGTCATTTATATTTGTTAATCACATTTAATTAACTTAAATTTTAAGGGAAATATTTCTGGATCTGTTCCAATCTTGTATTTATTGTCAAAAAACTCTCCTGGTATTAAAAAAAAATAGAAAATAGAAAAGCAAATGTTATGCAGTCGAGGAACATGGCCAAGGAAGCACAGCCAGGTGGTGGTAAAGACAGAGAAAACTAAAGGAGAGTGAAATAAGAAAAAACATTTACTACATCCCAGGCTACTGATTGGAATTGGGTGAGTTTCTCTCTACTGTTCTTAATAGGCAGAGTGAATGGGAAAAAAGCAGGGGCCCTTGTCTACACTAACACTACTCTAACACTAACAGCCAAGGAGGTGAGCATCATTCTTGGTGTTATGGCTGATAATGTTTCCTTATCCTAAGCTTGTGAGGCCCTTGAGCTTTCCTTGGCTTGCATGTTGTTGTGAGGAAAGGCACAGGGCCTGCAGCTATCACATGAAGGCTCACAACAGAATGGGTTCCCAGCGGAGCCACCATGGTGTTCCCATCACTTCCCATTTCTGTATACGTGCTGCACGCTTGTTCAGGTTGTGCTAAAAGCAGACCCGTCTGGCCAGTTCTCTGCGGACTTTTAAAAACCCTGTAGCCGCTTAGAACAGGACAAAGGCAGGAAATGCAGCTGGTCTTAGGGAAAAGTGAAAACAGATGGAGAGGCACCTGCTCAGCCTCTGTGTCCAGGGACATGGTGCACTTGTTTCCACGGCGGTGTGTGTGCAGTTGCTTCTGGAGATCTTGGGGTGCTCTCGCTCACACTTGGTCACACTGTCACCACAACCTTGGAAATATTCTAGTCAAAGAATCTACAATAGACTGCTCCCTTGAAGGCCACCTAACACCCAGACTCGCAAATTCTCCTGGGAGGGTATAGTATGGAATACTATCCTTGAATTCTTTTGTATTTTCGCACTAAATTACACAATTTTCCCCTCCCTTTCCTCCCTTTGCTCTTTTCCAAATTTATGGCCTTTTTTTTTTCATTGAGTAACATTATACACACACACACACACTCCTAAATACATAAGTAAAACTGGCTCAGTATGTATAAAGTTAACGGTATGTATGTTTTCAGGGCTGACTGTTTGGTATGGAATAGCCAATTGGTGTGCTTTTCCCTGGGGAAGACTATCTCTCCTGATTTTAGCATTCCTTAATTGCTGGTAGCTCTTTGTGTAGTGTGAGGCCTCCCAGACTCCACACCCACCTCCATGTTATATATGTCTATTCCTGTTGTCCTTGTCCAACTCATATTTGAGCCCATATCCCGTCACATTGGTAAGACTTTATGGGAGTAGCTTCTGACATTCCTAGGAGACACAATCTCACAGTAAGCTCTTCATTCCTTTGGTTTTTACAATCTTTCCATCTCCTCTTCCTCCTTCCCTGAGGAGGATCCCTGAGCCTAAAGTATAAGAGTTATATTGTAACTCCGTTTTCTTAAACTAATCCTTAAGTCAGAGTTCTTAGTTCCTTCTTTCTCAGGACTTCCGAACAGCTTGGTAAGTGAGTTTTTCAGGTTTGTGATTATGTTTCCTGTGCTGATAGAATTTCAGGGTTCCAAATATTATTAAGCTGTTATTCACTGAGACACACAGTCTAATGATAGGTCATCCATAGCAGGGAGAAAGCAAATAATGCCTCTTGTTAGAACATCTTCATTCATTCTGATGAATTTCTAGGTTAGTGGACAGATTAAAATATATATAATTAAATATAAAATAATTCAATTTGTACTTCTTGAGAAATTCCAAGTGCCAGAAGACTAGAAAACGTATAAAGTCTATTAAGCATACACCTTTAACTTCATCTTCTTGCATAGATTAGTAGCCTGCGCCTCCACATTTCTTTGCCGATCCTCCTCTTCCTCCTCCTCCTCCTCCTCCTCCTCCTCCTCCTCCTCCTCCTCCCCCTCCTCCTCCTCCTCCTCCTCCTCCTCTTCTTCTTCTTCTTCTTCTTCTTCTTCTTCCTTCTTCTTCTTCTGATGATGGTGATTCTTTAAGGGTACCCTCCCATTCCTGTTCAGAGGAATTTTAAGAGTATAATTGGTTATTGAAGGCTGTTTCAAGGATGGAATTTGGTCTCTAAGCATGTTTCCTCCAGAAAGAGTTTATTAATCTCCACACTGATGTTCAGATCCCAAGAGTGTGCACTGCTTTTTGGAACTGGTACATATCCCTTCCCATTTCTATGTTCCCTGATGCTGGCCACGGCTTGTTTTCATTTCTATCATGCTGTGCCCTTGTCCTGAGGAATCAATTTGCCGTGAATACATTTCACTTAGAACTTTCTGTATGTTCTGTTGACAGCTGGCTTGAGGTGAGAGTTGACAATAAAATAATTCTGACTTTAGGAATAGAAATAGACTACTTTTGACAGTATGTGTGGACATTCATAATTATTTTTTTTCTACTCAATACCTTCACTTCTTAAAAAAAAAAAAAAAAAAAAACCTTGAAGCTAAAAGGATAAAGCTGCCATTTGCCAACAACTAAAAAGCACTCTTTTTCTCTTTGCCTTAGGGTATCATTCTATAGCCTCGAATGCCAAGAATGCATGGAAACTCTCCTGCCTTAAAACCAATAGTGTTAGTATTACATATGTAAGATAATATAGCCAGCTTATTTGTTGGTTTCAACACTTTAAAAATAATTAACAATAAATTAATTTGTTAATAATTATTAAGAAATAATTGTCTATACAGTTATTAATAATTAATAATAAAATCCAATAATTCATCAGTGTCACATTAAGGAAAAAGATAAGAACACTCCTCTTGGACTCATTTAACCAAGAACAAGCTCAGATTTGAATTCTCTGCTTCATGCTCCCCATGTCCTATGTCAACTGTTTGCTGAATGAGTCTGAGTCTTTACCTGCTCAATGAATGAAAAAGGGGAAGGGGGAATAAAAAGAAGACATGACTGCTCCTAGGTATGGGGCAGGAGAAGTTTTATTGTAAAGATGATGGTGATCAGAGTCAGAGACATCTGGGAGAGCCCAGAGTAGACCTGACCAGCAGACTGAGCCACATGTGAAAAGTGGGAAGCAGAGAGGTGAGAGCCAGGAGACCAAGAGGCCAAAAGGAACATATAGCTAAAATGGCTGGATTATATAGAAAAGAGCCACTGAGGGAAGAGAAACCCAGCTTCTGGGCTGGAGAAGTTTAAGGTAGGGAGTAGGGTATGCCAGTCAGGACTGTGTAACAGGTAGGGACACTAGGAGAACCTGATGGCCAGCATCTGCTTTGATAGGTTAATAGGCATCTCAGCTGTTTGTCTCGGGTTTGAGACCTAACATCTGGATGCTTTCTTAGCAATGTGTTCCTGTGCCTGTATCTGTCCCAGTGACTATATGTGTCTGTTGTGTAACTGTGTATATCTGTGCAAAGGGCCTCTCTCTCTCTCTCTCTCTCTCCCCCTTCTCTCTCTGTGTCTTTATTAAACAGTGCAGAAAGCACTATATATGGAAGGAATGAGGGACACTTTATAGAAATCTCTAACAGAGCCATAGAAGGAATTAAGTCATTTACTCCAGCAGATCCCCACTGACCCAGATAACAAACAGTATTACAAACACCATTGTTTATCAATCACTATCCAATGTTGTATTCAAATTTGAAAGTGGATATTAATTTTAAGAGCTTGCTTTCAATGTCTATATTTGCTGCTTTTAGCAAATGACACATACAGGTATGGTGGAGAACATAATTTAAGATTACAGTGATGTATTAGTGTAGGATGTAAAGGCTGATTACCTGGGAAGTTCAAGGCAAGTGAGGTTGATTGTTACAGTGTTTTCTTTAAGGCAGGTTAAACAAACAGTATAGGTACACAGTAGGATTGCTATTGTTTTTTTTTAATAATTTGTTTAATTTTATTATATGTGCATTAGTGTGAAGGTGACAGATCCCTTGGAATTGGAGTTACAGACAGTTATGAGCTGATATGTGGATGTTGGGAATTGAACCTGGGTCCTTTTGGAAGAGCAGACAGTGCTCTTAATCACTGAGCCATCTCTCCAGCCCAGGATTGCTATCTTAAGTGACCTCAAGGTATATTATTTACTTTGGCTATGAGGTCCAGCAAAAGTTGCAGTCTCTTACAGTGTAAGAGATATTTCCAGAATATTGCATCTCCACAGGCAGTTTACAACCATTCTTAACAGCTAAGAGGAAGTATGTTGTAGCTAACCGTGGGATTGGCTGAGGCATGTTTATAAGTGCCTGAGGCATGTTTAATGTCCCCTAATATGACATTTCCTAGACTCCTATCAGCTATACTGTGATTTTTTTATTTCATGTAGCATAAGAGAGACCTGGACCGATCAAATTTCATAGCTTGCTGATGAGTTTGTTACACAACTGGACTAAAAAAAAAAAAAAAAAAAAGTCTTGTCCATTCTTTTAAAACTCAGTTTATGTGCCGATGGATTGACAGAACATTAAAGTTCAGGCGTAAAGTGATAAGGAGCCAACTATAGTCATGACAAAGAAGTCAGTCTGCCCAGGCAGGAAGGACAACAGTGGAGTATTTAAGGTTGGAGGGGGAAAAAAAAAACAGAATGAAGTGTTGAGGGTGAGCAAGGAGTGATTGGGAAATGGGGGGTGGGTGAGGAGATTCCGTGCACTATAAGCAATGCCAGCTGATTTAAAGTTTGTAATAGGGAGTTATGTTCTTCTTGACATTTTTAAAGAGACCATCTAGTTTCCCTGTGCATGACAGCTTAGAAAGGGTTATTACAGAAAAGAGAAAACCTGAGCAGGAGACCAGCCAGCTAGCCACTCAAGAGAGGAGGCAGGAGCTCTGAAGGCATGGGTGAGTAGGAGTCCTGTAAAGATCCAGGTAAGAGAAAGGGTATATCCTTTATGCCTGAAATTAAAGGTGGCTGCCTCACTCCCCTTGACCCTGCTTGTTAACACGTTTCTTAGTTCTCAGAGCAGGACTTTTCATTCATACTGTTCTTCATTGGCCCAGGTCTACCACATACAGTGGACACTCAGAAAATGTCCATGGTATGAGAAATGCAGCCAGGACAGCTTCCTTCCATTTCTGTTTCCTGTAAGCAGATGTCTCTTGTAAACTTCCCATCACCGATTTTGTTTTCTGTTTGGTTATAGAAAGATTTGCTGAGTTTTTAGAAGATAGGAATCAAAATGTTTGGGAGGTTAAGTATTGTCTCTTTGTTATTTTTCAAATTGTTTCAGTTGTTAAAGGATGTGTAGTCATACTGTATTTTTTTATTTATCTGTCTGACTTTTTAAAGTTCTCTGTGAACTGATTTACAACTGACAAAAATTCCCTTTCTACTGAAATAATATAAAGGAAAAATCCATATTACTCTGGCATACTACCAATATGCTAACCTATAGAACTGAAAACAAGATAGGATAAAGGGTTGAAATGGCCTTTTGGTCTATTCTTTCATTTTATCCAGAAAGTGAATGAATAAGATACCTGGGCTATATTATACAGGTTCTGTATTTAGTTTTTAAGAAAATACAACTTTGCCACAATAAGTAAAGATCACATAAGTTAGC
Organism: Psammomys obesus; assembly: GCF_907164565.1. NCBI lineage: Eukaryota > Metazoa > Chordata > Mammalia > Rodentia > Muridae > Psammomys > Psammomys obesus. The sequence goes on from NW_026596085.1 coordinate 9,241,152, forward strand.
TACATGATTATCAAAGTAAGGCTTGGATGTATTTTGTGTATAATAATCTGAAAGCTCTCATGCTATTTTAGTAATTGCTATAAAATCCAGCCAAATAAACATATAAGTATTTAAAATTGTGTATATTCTGAAAATTGTTGTGGGAGAGTATTTCTCTTACCTCAATTTTTACTGAATCTGCCCCTAACCTACTAATTGGCTATTTTCTAATAGATTTAAAGAATTGGGCTTAAAATCTAGTTAGAAAGTGAGAATTGTTTTCCAATAATAATCACACAGCTCTCTCAAGATGTCATAGGATAACGTGAAAGACAGAATTCAGGATTCATCCTCTGTTTTCTTCTAATGCCAGAATTTCTTTTGTCACAGGTTGTAGATGAGGGCAGCTCATAGGTACAGGACGGCATGTACCAGACCCTAACCATGAGCGAGTGGCCGTTATTATTAGGACTGGTACCACCGTGACCTCAGCAAGCAAAGTTTGTTGTAGTAATGAGAACACTGGTGATAGTATGTGGTCACTTGCCCGTGGCAGGGAAAAGGGGATAGATGCTTCTTAAAGTCATTCTGAGGGCATAAAAATGTTCCCATTTGTCACTTCTTAATAAATTCTCTGTATGTGTTGTGTGACACCGTTTCTGAGATGACAAGAACAAATATCTACTCACTGAGACAGGGAGATGATTACAGACTCAAATACGGATGCCACCACAGGTCGAATTCAGCAAACCAATAAGTTTTATTGGGGTTCCTTATAGGAATGTGGGTGAGGGGTTACTTACAAGAATGGAATTGGTGACAGTAATGTCACCAAAGCCTGATTTTTCCTGGCAGCTCAGGAAAGCTAGGAACCCTGAATGTACTACACAGTCTGCAGGTAGCTCAATAGGTTGGAGAGTGTGCTTTCCAGGTGACTCAGTTGGTCCAAGCCTCTTTCAGGCAGTTCACCTGGTTTTTTTCATTCTCTTATACACAGTTTGGCTGGTCTTTGCTTTTTCTGGGCTGTTCAGCTTGTCTGAGTTTTTTCTAAGCATCTTGAACTATGTGAGGGTGACTTTCTATACTCTTTACTGATAATCTACTCATGGAGAGGAAGGGGCCTGGTGAATTTTGTCAGTTTCAGGTATTTTCTAAATTTAAGAAGCTTGCCTGTGGGAGGGAATCTCTCTCTCTCTCTCTTTCTCTCTCTCTCTCTCTCTCTCTCTCTCTCTCACACACACACACACACACTCACACACACACCACTTAAAACATCTTGGTTCACTACCCTTTTCACACTTTAAGGCATTTACCTCCAAGACATAACATTTTAATTTTGGAGAAAACTGCTACACAGCAATACGTAAGTGAGTAATTTCAGAGTTCAGGTAATTTCTAAATCTGAAAAGCTGATATGACTAGAACTTCTCAGAATTATTTGTATAGAATATAGAAATGCAGTGTTTCTTTGTACACACTATGTAGAAGGCCAGAAGACCAGCTAGGAGGCCAGCTTGTGACCTGTTGTTTATTCTAGCTGTATTAGCAGCTCAACTGATGTGGGGCTAGCAGCTACTTGTTTTGATGCTAAAGTATTATTGAGGTGGTTTGGGGACTTGAGAATTTTTCTATCAAGGTGTAAGGAAGCAAGTCTGACAATGTGTGTCTGCGTAACCAAAGGTTTGTTTTGAGACCATTTATGCTTTTGTTTTCGTTACCATCATACAGGTCAAGTTACTGTGGTTTTACTGTCGAAAGCAGCAGCCCTGCCCCCTCATTTCAAATGATCTCCCCAGCTTCAATGTCTACTTTCCAGGGGCATGTACTTTCACTGCTTAATTGGCATTTCTTCCAGCATCAGTATCTTCGTTTGTTAAATCAATAACATTTATTGTCGGTTCTTCTCTACTTTTGAAACTCTGTATTGATTTTCAGTTATAGATGACAGACTTTGAGCACTTCCCATTCACATGCTTTCTGAGCCTCATATAGTTATATCTCAAGCTTTAGAGGCAGCTGGTGTGACCATTTTCATTACTGTGACTACAGGAAGATTGCTGTGACAAAACACCTGGACACAGAGCTTTCCTATGTGCCCACATCTGCTCCTCCTGCCCTTGGAATCCCATGCACCCTTCTCATCTCCCCACCACACTGCCTTCCTGTCCCCAGATGAGAATGGTACAAGTCAGGTTGGCATAACCATCATGGCAGGGAGTGTGGCAGCAGACAGCCGGGTATGGCACTGAGCAGGAATGAAGCTTACATCTGATTGATAGTTTGGAAGCAGGGAGAAATGAGCCTGTCTGGGTCTGACATGGACGTTTGAATCCTTAGAGCCTGCCCACAGGGTTGTACCTCCTCCAAAAAGGCCACCCCTCCTAATTCTTCCCAGTGGCTCCACCAACTGGGGACCAGGTATTCAAACATAAGAGCTTATGGTGGCCATTCTCCTTCAAACCACCACATCGGTTTGCATTATGGTTCCGCACGTGTATGACGATATAAATGATAACTAAGATAATTTTAAAATAAATATTCTTTGGTAGATTTTTTAGCAACATAATAGTATAGATTAGGAAAGAAACGTCACAATTTGTAACTATTTTTTTTTCCTCGTTGAAATACAGTTGTATCAAGGGAGTGAGCCTGAGATGGCCACCCATCTGGGACGACGGGACCCAAGTAGGGAGCAAGCCTAAGTTGACCACCAGTGCAGCACAGCACAGGTCCAGGTCAGCAGACCGTACATGAGGCGACACCTGCCCAGTGCCACACTGCACCAGTGGAACATACGGCACTCCTGAGTTGACCCCAGACCCTCAGAGACCCCAGGCACCACTAAGATGAACAAGTAAGTGGTGGGCCTGTCCCTAGTGCTTGAGAGCAGGAGAGCTGGCCCAGCCAATTGCCTGCTAGATCACTCAGGAGAGTTAGCCCTGCGCTTGACCTGAGCAGCACAGTAGAGCTGGTCCTGATGGCTCAGATGTGGGTGGACTGGAACTGAGGGCATAAGAGCAGGAAAGTTGGTTCTGCCACTTGCTGGCTATGGTATTGGTTGAGGTAGCCAGGCAGTGTTAGAGAACTTGACCCGGTGAGGTGAGAGTGCAGGAGAACTGGTAGGCTGAACAGTTCAGATACCTCAATTGGCCCAAACCTCTTCCAGGCAGCTCAGCTGGTTTCTGCTTCTTCTAGGCAGCTGATACGGTCTCAGAGTCTTTGCACCCTGGCTTCTCTGAGAGTTTTTGCCTAAGGGTGACACTCATCTTTTATTGCTTACTCTGGAAGGGAGGGGCATAGTGAATCTGGTAAGTTTCAGGAACTTCCTGAGCTATTTTTAGTTGTTCACCTTCCTCTTTAAGGAACTTTCTGCAGGATGGAATATTTCAATCCCAGAGGATGCTGTTAGACAATTACCTCTAAGCCCTGTTTTCTTGCTAGATGAAAACTGGGCTTCTTAACAAAAAGAAAGAGTAAATTCTCTTATATATTTGTCTGGGAATGGTAATTGTTTATGTGAATTTTACAGTTTTATTTTGATAATGCTGTTAGTTTTCACACAGCATTTAGTATTTGCTTAAGAGCATATAGTTTGGAATCTGGAGAGATAGTTTGTCTTGCTGAGGACCCAAGAACCATCACCAAAACTCATGTGAAAAAGACAATCATGGTGTGACATCCTTGTAATCCTTGTAATGCTGGAGTGATGGGGACAAGTGACTCCCTGTACCAGTGGCTGGCCTGTCTAGACTAATCAGCAAGCCTCAAGTCTAAATGGGAGACCCTGACTCAAGCAGACTCCTGAGGATAACCTCTGACCTCCACCATACACATGTGTACCTGCACCACACGGGTGCACTCATGTCATTTCCCTACAACATACATGAAAGATTGCACAGTCATAGCATAGTTATGACATAAATGAAAGATAGGGTCTTTTTAAAATAATATTTTGTCATTCTATTCATTTTGCTATTGATCATGATAAGCCATCTGTGACCACAGTTTTGGAATTTTAAATGAGACATTTTTCAAGAAAAATAGAATTTCCATAATGTTAGTGGAGAAATTAAAGTTAGCATGTTTTGGGGAATAATTATGTACCCACATTTGTATAATGTTTGTATGTCCCAATTTCATAACAAATAAGTAGCTTTTCGTTATTTTATTTGAATTAAGTTCTTTGTCTTGTGGATTACAATGTGCAAATAAGATCCCCACTAATCTGGAAAGTAGTCCAAGTCATCAGAGGATTTTTATGAAATGAAAGCATGGTAAGAAATATTATAAAATGTTTTCTGTAGCAATTTCCTCCAAACTGAAACATTCTTCTCTGGAAGGAAGCTATTAAAATTCTGAAAAAAAAAAAAAAAAAAAAAAAAGAAAGAAAGAAAGACAAAAAAGGAACAGGGTTCAGAAAATAAACTTACCTCTCAGAAAGGACTTACAACGGACAGGATTCACAAGGATTCTCCCTAAGCAAGAACAGTTTCTGGGAAAAGGAGAACTCTAACCAGTTGAGTGACCTACAAGTTATGCTGAGCTTGAGGGATGTGGCTTTTATGGCTTGACTCCTATGCTGGGGTAGGCCTTTTGCTAGTTCAGCTGTTGTTGGTTTACCCATACTCCTGTAAGTAACTCCAGGATGTAAGCCCAATAACATAATTGGTTCTCCATGTCAGATATTGATGCCCTTTGCAGTGTAAATAGACATTTGTCCACCTCTCCCCAGGAAATTTTATGCATGGTTGGCATTCAAACAGTGACAGACAAACACAAAGTTGAGGTGGGGGTTGCGTGGCTGCTTCAGGGGTTAAGGCTTGCAACAGAGGCTGGAGTGTCTGAAGCATCTGTAAATCAATGCTAACATGGCCATCTTTCCACATGCGGTGTGTAGTGTTGGGACTACTTGTTATGGCCAGTTTCACAGTCCTTGCCATGAGCCATATGGTATACCTGGAGGTGAAGTGTTTATGGGTTACTCCAAGGGTCGAGTCGTCATGTTCTTGTCGGAAGGTATGGTACACTTACTTTATGAGTGGAGTCCACCATGTGGGTACGGAGCCATCCTGAAAATGTTTGAATGACTAGAGAAAGCATTGCAGATCCTGAAAGTAGCATTCAAGGGGCAAGACCATCAGTTTGCAGCAGCCACCATGGCTTGGGGGCCACTGCTGTGTGTCTAATGAAAGTGTCACTGAAGCTTGGCTGACTTTCCAAAGGGAACTTTTGCAGTAAGATTCACAACAGAAAAGAGATATGAGTCTGTCTTCCTTCGTGCTGTCTTCTGATTTGGTGGGTAAAATGGATAAAAGAACATGAGTTGTTGAAGAGCTTTTCTTACAGCAGAAAGGACAAAAGAAAAGAGAGAGAGAGGGAGAGAGCACAAGCTCGATATTCGCGAAAAACAAAAACAAAAAACAGCAACATCGCCTCCTGGACTAAAAACGTGAGACTTCTGGAGGGAGTCAGATGATGAGGAACAATAGAGCATGGTAAAGTGATATGGCGCAGGTCTGACCTGGAATAGGCAGGAAGTGAAAAATCCATGATTCAACATGTAGACAGGAGCCTTCTCTTAGTTTTGTTTCCTGTTTCTGTGCTAAAACACTCTGACAAAGGCAACTCTTGGGAGAGATAGTTTATTTGTCTCATAATTTCAGATTAAATCCCATCATTGCCCAAAAGTCAAGGTGACAGGAACGTTAAAACCGTCACATCCCCAGGTAAGGGGGGGAGACAGAATGATTGTGTGCATAACTGTCTTCTGCTTTTCTTCGTCGACATAGCTCTGCCTGGGAAGTTGTGCTGTCCGCAGTAAGCAGGTGAAGATAGGTAAGACACCAGTTCACTGATGAAGCTTGTCTCCTCAAGCATGCCCACAGGCCATCCAATCTAGACAGTTCCTCACTGAGAGTCCTGACAGGTAATTCTAGGTGTTGTCAGTTTGACAACCAAAATAACCACCACAGGCCTTGATAATACCTTAGTGCAAAAAAAACTGTGATAATCACAGGATAGTAATCACCTGTACTAATTGCACAGAGATTTTCAACAAATGATGAAGGAGTCAGTCACAGCTTGACTCATGAGGCTACAGGACATGGGAGGGCGTGAGATCAGTCAGGATTCTGTAGAGGAAGAGACACTGCCCAAAGCTCCTCGAGACAAAGGCTGCATAAACTCAGGCAATTATAATGCCCATCAGTCTGGTACACTGATTCATATGAGCCGTTGGAGACATTTGGTCATCACCAACTGAGGCGAGAGACAGACTTTACTAAGAAAACTATGTATAAGAGAAGCAGTCTTTGACGCCTGGTTCTCTGACCTTCACTGGATTCTGTTGATGGTAGAATTAGGTCTCAGGTTGATTTAGCATGGACCTTAGGACTAGCATAAAGCTTTGGTGGATTTGCTGAGCCCTGTGATATTAAAGTAGCCCTCTAGAGTTCTGAGAATTGCTGGAAGATAAGAACTGTTTACACTGCTACATAATTATGCTACTGAAAGCAAGAGGGAATGGGAAAAGGGAAAAATAGACAAAGATACTTGTCTAGGCTACTCAAGGAAAATGTAGCAACATTTGTGTTCAGCTATCATGGTTTCTAGATAAAACATTATTAGAAAGCCAAATGCTATGCAGTGAGCTTCTATATTTTAGACCTTAAGTTGCAAGTTACAGAAAATGAAAATGCTAGCATGGTGTAGGTTAACAAAAGTAAATTTCCCATAGGATTTGCAGTTATCCCCCAAGAACATGCATTGTACATTTTGTTCTGTAAGAACATATACTGAGAGAAGAGATTTTTCACCCAGCCTGAGGCCCTTTTATGAGCCACATGTGGCCAATAGAAAGGCAAGGCAACATTACTGGCTTAGAGCCTGTCAGATCCCAGGAGTTGGTTTCAGCAACTGCACAGCAGGCTAAGGTGGGACTTTGGGCCCTAGCTAAGCCAAGCAGCCCATGCCTGCTCCAGGAAGATCATCAGGGCAGAAGAGAGTGACAGGAGCCTATGGCACCAGTAACATGACAGCATGAAGAAGCCTGATGGCTCATGGAAAAATGTTTGTAGATTGCAGAGGGATCGATGGGCTAATGTCTCCCACCATGCCACTGTACCCGGCATTGTTCTTTCAACAAAAGAATCTTCTTGAAGTGACAAGATCTTATTATGTTGTTGGACCTTGCTAATATCCCTATTTTAGTATTCTCTTAGCTACCCAAGACCAACTGGTACTTTCTCTGAATGATAGTCAGTCTTTACAGATCCTGCCTGTGCTTTGTGAAAAGAATTCATTATGTTTTACCAAACCTTGAGTGTCTAACAGATTTGAAAAAAAAAATCTGAAATAACAGTAAAGGCAGCAGTTAAGGAGTTCAGAGGGAGGAACCACTCTTTGAGTGGGAAAGGAGACTCTCAGGAGCCTCAAGATTGTTGGGTAAAAATCCAAGCGTCAGAAGCGGACTAACTCCCTACAAATTGTTGGCTAAGAAGGCCACCAAGGCCTTACAAACTATAAAGGCTATTACAACTGTTGCTGGTTGCATGCTGGAACTAGATAATAAGGCCCTACTGATGACGATAGCACATACTTTGGCTAGATGACATGATGAAATTACTTTGGCTCAGGGTAAGCTGGAATCTCCCTCCTTACTGGCTGGCTTTCCTAATGCTAATAGGAAGCATTTAGGCTTTGGGAGCCAGAATTGTTGCCAGCAGTCCTACTCAACTACAAACCCCACAAACTATACTACAAGCATAGCTAGGTAAGATAGGCACAGGCAACTGTTTTCTAACTGGACTAAAGGTCTGTTCTACAGGAAGAACTCAGATCTCATACTGTAATTCAGGGCAAAAGCTCATGACTGAGGAGGTCATAGGTCTCAGTGCTAACGTTCTGATAAATGAACATGATGAGCCTGTTGAGTTGTCTTTGGACATTTGTGCTTATACCCATGTATCACTGATGATCTCAGACACAGTCCTGAAAGGAACTTGTTGTACTGCAGAGGCCCATGACTAGTCAAGTACCTGAAACCTTAGTCTAAGTTACTATCTCTGTGGTGTAGTGTTCCCTGATACTCAGCCATGGATGGAGAAAATAATTAGACATTTATGTCATCCCCTTCAAGTCTTAGGGAACTTCAGGGAGTTGTCATAAAGAATGGGGTAGAGCGCTGTGTAGTAATTCCCTCTGAAATGAAACTTTTGTTTCTAGAGGGATGTTCCCTAAGACTCATGAAGTAAACAAACTTTTTAGTCTCAGGAAGTACCTGAAACTTAAAGGATTCACAAGAGTTTTCTGTATGGTTATGTAAGCAGTAGCAATTTCTGGGAATAGGCAACTCTCCAACCAGCTGAGCTGCCTATATGTCATGCAGAGAAGTTCAGGGATGCCTTTGGTGACCAGTCACCCATACTGGGAGAGGGTGCTCTTTGCTGATGCAGCTGCCTGTGAGTCATAGATATTACTGTAATTAATCTTTTATTTGTGCCCCAGTAAGTGAGTCCAGTAAATTCATTGATTCACCAAGTTATTTGGTTTGTAGTTGGTGTCTAGGAGCAAATAGACGTTTGCTCAGGTTTCCCCAGGAAAAGTTTCAAAACATAGTATCTCAGAGCACAACTTCTAAAAGTAAGTTTAGTGTCAGTTCAGAACCATTAAAAGAATTTTAGTCTATTGTTTCTACTTTTCTGAAAAGTTATAATAATTGCATCTTGCTCAGATGTAATGGGTAGTGTGTGTGTCTACATGGGTACAGCAATGTTTAATGAATAAGGCCCTTTCGTCTTCAGTATCTAGTGTTCAATATGTAGTTTTCCTTCTGGTGGTGATTTGTCTTCTGGAAGGTTAAATTCTCGCAGAGACAGAGAGTAAGCAACCTAAAAAAGAAGCTATATAATGTTTTATAATGTGAAAAGAGCTGTAGAGGAAAATAAAACAGGGAATAGATTATAGAGCAGTCAGAGTAGAGGGTAGTTGAACTTCAGATGTTCTGTGGAGGCAGCAGGCTCTAAGGAGGTGCAGCGGAACAGCATTCCGTGTAGAGAGTTGAAAGTATGCAGAGGCCAGGATGAAATGCTGGTATCCTTGTAAAATGCTGGGGAGACCAGGGATGAATCATCAAGGAGAGAGTTGGGTGCAGGGGCTGATGGGCGGTTGGTTTTAGGGAGGATAAGGACAGCGCTTTTACACACATTTAATTTCACTTTCCGGGGGCAGCAGTGATCAGACAGCAGTTAAGAGTGCTGGCTGCTCTTCCAGCAGACATGTGTTGTTTGTAATGCATCATAGTTGTGAGAGCCAGGTCAGCCCTGGATGGCGGTGTCATATAGGAGCTCTTGTTCCTAGAAAACAGTTAACAAATGCGAATGTAGTTTTTAAGGTGGCTTTTGTTTATTTGTTTGTTTTCTGTCCTGACATAGAAAAGGAAAACAATCAGATTGTATTGTTGGTGGCATTTTAGCTTAGAATGCCATTGAATATGATACAGGATGCATGTTTCTAAGATTAAGTTAGCAATGGAAGCCAAATCTTCAGGACTAAGATGTTTTAGCTCCAGCAGAAGAGAACTGGTCTTCACTCTTTTTTTCACTTTCCTTAGCAACAAAAGAGAATTGCTCAGAAAAGTTCTTCATGACAACATAACAAGAGAAACAGGCGATCTCTGGCCTAATTGTGCTCCATGAAGTTCTTTGCAGTGTAACGCTGTCTGAGACCACATTCAACATCCTATAACTTAAAGTTTATCCTGTCGTTTATTCTTCTCAATTTAACATGGCTCTTTCTGTAATATTTCTCTTTGCCACCTACATTATTTGATAATGCTGGTTTAAAATTGTTTCTAGCACTCTCCAGCTTCCGCTGCAAGTTGTTTCAAAGATCCTCAGAATAATAGGCTTTTCTTTAGTGATAAAATTTAAGTAGGAAGGGATAATGGGCATTCTCTGTCTTTTTTAAGTTAAGGTAAATTACCATATCTTGACTATTTTCTTCATCAAAAAATGTGCTCTGAGTCAGAAGTTTTTTAGATGGAGTCATTGAGCTTGTTACGTCACGTGCAATCTGTGAGTTTCAGTTTCCTTACAGTGTTGGACTTTTGCAATTTGCAATTACATGTTTATTTTTAAGTTAGTAATGGCCTTGGTTGTCAGTTTGATGAAACAGCTTAGTTTTTATATTTTAAAACTTTTGTACTGTCTAAATAACACTCAAAAATCCACGACACTCTAGTTGAAAGTTCCCCATGAAAGATGGCAGTAACTAACGTGCTTTTGGGAAATTGCTGAGCTGAATTTTAAAATTCTCCCTACAAGTTTCCCTTCCGAAGGCATCTATGCAGTTGACCCCTAACCTTGCCCTAGGGTGAGACTGACTCCTGAGGGTTGTGTGTGCCAGGACATGCACTGTTCTGATTGCATGCACAGCTGAAACCACACTTAACATTGCTTTGTTATGCCTTTCTTTCCATTCTATTTGTGTTCTGTTCTATTTGCTCTGTTTTATTCCTTCATGATTTTTTATTATTATATTTATGAATTATATAATTATGTCATTTTTCTTCCTTCCTGTTCCTCTCTCCAAGCCCTCCCAAGTAGCCCTGTTTTTTGCTCCCTCTCAAATTCAAGATCATTTTTATTTTAATGGGTGTATGTATGTGTATGTGTGTGTGTGTGTGTGTAGTGTTTAGGCTTGTGTGTCTTCCTAAATATATAAATATAATCTACTTCATCTGTATGATATAACATATATATATATATTCAGGGCTCATCATTTGATAATATATAAATGGTTGGTGGGTTCTTCCCTGGGAAAGATTATTTCTCCTGCTGTCAGCATTCCTTAGATGACTGTACTTCTTTGTCTAGAGGTGAGGCCTCCTGGGATTTCCACCTTCCACTTTAGCAAGTCTGTTGTGCTATCCTTGTTCAGGTCTTGTTTTGGCAGTCATACTGGTGAGACTTCACGGGTGTAGCTTCCCTTACATTTCTCTGACATGCACACCCATGGGCACATGTATGCTCATACATAATCAATACATATATGTATAGTGTATATGTGTGTATGTGTGTGTGCATGTGTGTGTAATATACATGAGGCTAGAACAAAAGCCAAGAAATCTCCCTTGTAGTTGTTCTTGGTTTAGTGGTTTGTATTACATCTAATTATCACCAATCAGAAAACAAGATGAAGTTAGACTAGAAGCTAGAGAAATGGCTCAAAAGTTAAGCACACTGCTATTCTTACAGAGCACCTCAGTCCTGTCACTCACATAAGGAGGCTCGCAGCTCCCTGTAACTCCAGTATCAAGGCCTCTGATTTCCTCTGACCTCCAAAAGGCCCTACACAGATGTGGTGCATATAAACTCACATAGACATATGCATACACATATGTGCATATACCAAATAAGTATCCATAGCATGGAAATAGTGTTTATATTTAATGGCCAAGAAGAAAAGAATTAAACACAATAGTCCTTATAAAATGAAAACGTGCGTCAGGATAGCGGTGATGTTCCAAAGGTCCCACAATTACATAAAAAGCCAGTATCGATTTTGAAAAGTACAAAATATCATTGTTATTTTGATCTAAAATCTTGCCAAGGCCAGCATTTGCATGTGTATTCTGCCATGAGCTGTGTTTAGAAGGAACACATAACAAAATAGAGTGTGAAACTCATGGACGAGCTATCACAGAACAGTTCCTACTAAAATAGAAACGTTGGGCATGTTTTCCTCCCCCTGTAGCCAGCCTCTTTAAAGTGCACACACTTTGTTCCCAGCTGTGGCAGATGTCTGTTCTGTCATCATCAGCGAATCAGTCAGTCCTGCAGCTGTCAGATGTGTGCTGTGGCTCCCCAGGGTTATCGATCTCCTCAGTTGGGACATATGGTGTACAAGAGAACAGAAAATTGTAACTACATAATGGAAGGCAAGCATATTCATATTCACTGGCAGTGCTTCTGTCTGAAATATTCCAAATATTACTTATTGTTTCTCAAAATATCACCCGGGACACACAGGAGTCCTCACAGTGGTTGTATTTCTTGGTGGGGGAAGGAGGATGATAGTGGAGGTAATCACTGCGAGGGATTAAAAAAACCTAAAAATCAGACTGAACACTACTACTGTAGAAGCTTCCGAAATATAGCAGTACATGCCAGTAAAAGGACTTAGAGTGTAGTTTCCCTGCAACAGGCAACAATGCTTCCAATAGACATGACAGGCTAACAAATGAAAATCCAGTTTCAAGAATGGGCCACTTCTCTTGGATTTTTTTTTGCCAGTGACAGTCCACTGACCCACAAGCACTACAAGATTTGCTAATACTCTTGGTTACCCTATAAAACTTGACACTAAGACTCTAATGCTGAAGACACTACAAACTTGAATCAAAGAAGATGAGATGATCAAGCTGACGCTGGCCTGGAAATTTCATCTCTACTGGCTACCTTCATAATGCTTGAAGGTGCTAAGCTCACTACCAGAGGAGAAAAGTAATCATCGGTCTTCCCCAGCAGTGAACCCTGTAAGCTCCATTAATGACTGGCCTGGCAAAGCATGCCCACTAGTGCAGTACGGTATGAATGCCGTGGGAGTAAACAGCCACTTTCTGATTGGACTTAAGTCACACTCCACAAGATGAGATGCACACCCGCTGTCATTATTGGGCCAAGAATCAATAGCTATAAAAATCATAGGCCTAGGTAGAGTCTACTATTATTATTCTGCTAAATGGAGACAGTATTAAACCATTACTTTTTCCTCTCCTCCCTCACCATCCTTTACCTCCTCTTTCCCCCTCCTGCACTCCTCCTTCTCTTCTACTTCTTCTTCTCCACCCCATCCTTCCTCCTCAAATACTTCCATTCTCCCACTACCCCTTCTCTTCAACTGCCTCCTCTTCCTCATCCATTATCCTCCTTCTTCCTCTTTATTTCTTTTTCTTCATCATATCACTTTCATTAGTTATGGTCGTCATCTTGGTAACAGGAGAGTTATTACCTTCCCTTCAGCTTCCCTCAGTATCTGTGGCTCACTTGTTACTGCCCCCTGAAGACATGGTAGATGGGGAGAACCTTCATGTCTCTGGGCCCTTGTGCTTGTGAGGGGCCACTCTACACGGAATTTACTCAGCCTTCCTAGTAGAATACAAACCCAAAAGAGGATAAGTAAGAGCTTATACTTATTGTGCCTGCAAACGCTTCTTCTCATTTATTTCTCAGCGAAATTCTATCATCATGTAAGCAATTTGGATCAGTGCTTCTCAACTTGTGGATCACGACCCGTTTTGGGGGTCAAATGACCTTTTCACAGAGGTGACCTAAGATCGTGGAAAAACACATATAGGGTTCATAACAGTAACATATATACAGTTATGAACACCAACAAAATAATTTTATGGTTGGGAGTTAGCACAACATGAGGACCTGTGTTAAAGGGTCTCAGCATGAAGAAGGCTGAGAACCGCTGTGCTAGAGAGGTGAAGTAAATTTTCCCACAGCACAGCTGAAGGTGAGGCTGAATTACATCACTATGCCAACACAGAAAACCACAAGCAGCCAAGGTGAAGAGAACAAGAGACTGTAGAATATATCATACTCTCCTCCAAAGGCTCAGGGATCATTGCAGAAAAGGGGTGCTGCCGCCTAGACCCCTCTGACCTCACAGCTGAACATATCTCATATTCATCGTATTTCTGTCTGCAGACTCTTTCTACATGAATACTTGCTTGTATTGGTAGAGTCAGATCATGCCTTGGTTTAATTTCTTGGACATGTTTATATGTAATTTGCATGTATGTTCTTTATATCTAGTAATTTTGTTGCCGTAAGTTAAAAGCAACCATGTACTCTATTACAGCAGTCAAGTCAAAGAGTTTCACATTCAGAGAAGTTGGAAGGCACTTATTTCTCTTACTGTATTTCTTACTATATAAATAAAATAAAAAATAAAATAAAATAAAATAAAAGGTCTATTTACTTATGAGTGATTATTGTTAGTCTAAGCATAATGCCATCTTTTTGATCTAATAAGCCCACCTCAGAAAAGAAAGCTTCATTAAGATAGAACATAGAAGAGAACTGATTCATAATAGAATCCGTGTGATTGGGAAACACTGTACATTTAGGCTCCACACCCATGTGCACAAGAATGGGTTTTTAACAAAATCCTCTCATCTCTTTGTGAAAATGAGAATTAAATAGTTTCTTCCTTATTCTCTCTTTTTTTTTCCATTTGTGGAAAATATGTAAATATTAGTCATTCCATAATGACTACAGTTTGCCTCCGCCCCTCAAGAGTTAGTCACTATTTCATATAGTAAATTTCTTGAACAAATACTTATTGTTAATTTTTAAATCTCATTTGGATAGTCCACGTCGTGTTGGTTTAGAGCTCACAGGCACACGGCTTCTCCGGTTGTATTATCAGCCATGTACAGTTGTGAATTGCTCTGTGGAATTCACTTCCTTCCCTTTCTGCCTTTTATTCACAGCCTGGTTTGAGTTTTCTTCCCATCTTATAGCTGCAAATCCTACTCGTGCTTCCTTCCCCTCCTTTGTCCAAGGTCTATCTGTGGTTAAAGTACTGACTTGTGTATGTGAATAAGTGTGAACGCATCCATGAATTTATAAATAATTGACAGGCTAAATAAATATCTCTTTCTGTAAAAGCTAGTGAGACTGGATGGTGTTCTTAGCTTAAAGGTTTATTTTATATGTTATTTAAAATATGAAGAAAATTCTGAAAGACTATTAAAATGTGATTAATAGCTACAACCAATTAAGTATTTTTATGAAACCATATAAATATACTCAAGCATGTATAAATCTGATTTATGGATTTATTTGCCTCTGTAGAATAACACATTACTTACAAAAGGAGAAATCTAAAATACAAAAACTTAAACTAACCCCAGCATGTGGTTCACGCTTGTAGTCATAGTACCTAGCAAGGGGATTGTAGGAGCTTGAGGAGAGCCTGGACTAGAGAGCAAGACCCTTTCACAAAAAAGAAAATAAAAAAGAGAACAAGAACAAATGAACAAAAAAAATCACACCAAAGAACAAAATATAAGTTGACTGTAAAAAAGAAAAAACCATTCATTTTATTTTCCAGTTGGCACTAAAAAGCAACTTTTAAATGAGCTCCATTGTTATCCTTCATAACTATTGCGTCTATTATATTTGAAGAGAGAGGGAAGAAAAACACAACATGTCTGCTTTATGCCCCTTTAATTTAAAATAACCCCAGAAGACATCTGAACCCTGTGCTTTTAAACATTGCTCACATTAATACAAACTTTAGTAACTGACTTAATAGTTACTAAATAATACAACTGAGATTTCCTGTCTCCATCTTCTCCTCCTCCTCTAGTTTCCCAGCAACAAGTACAGTCTAGACCCAGCAGGGCAGAAAAATAGACTTCACTATCATAGTAACTGATGAGATGGATCTATTTATTTCAGGTAAGATAAAGTCTTTAGGGAAACTGCCTGCTGCCCTGCACACTTAGTATGTGTACTTTGTGGTGTGTGTGTGTGTGTGTGTGTGTGTGTGTGTGTGTGTGTGTGTGTTTGCATATAAGTGTAGTCCATAGCAGGAGCAGTGTGAAATATATTTCATCTGCTCACGTTCACATGACAGACCTTCCCATTGTTAATGGAGGGACTGAGTAGGAATTCAGGATTCAGTCTCCCTGTAGCCTCAGTTTCTCCTTAAAGACAGGAAATAAACACTGGCACTCATCAGCCTCTGGTTTGAGCCCAGAAGCTAGTCTCAGGCCAAATTTATGAAAGTTCTTTTTGTGCACAAATAAGAAACTATCCAGCATTGGTGAATTTTTTAAAAAAAAAAAAAAAAACACATATTTGCTCAATTGACACTCTGGTAGCTGTACATTTTTAGGGTGCTCTGCAGACTACAAAAAAAAAATAACATTCTTAACTGGCTATTTCATTTCACTTGAGAACTAACATGAGTTTCTGTTTGTGCCAAATACAATTTAACCTGAAGGAAACTATTGTTAATCAAAAGCAAGATATGTTAATTAAAAATCTCCAAGGGGATCTCACTGTGAGCATGTAGAATGAGTTACAGTTCAGAGTAGGTTCTAAGGAGCATTTTAATATATAGGCCTTCTGCCATGCAAATACCTGCTTTAATTTGAAAAAGAAGTCTTTATCTTTAGGCTAAAAGATACTCCTAACAGTTTCCTTGGATTTCTTTATTTTCAGTATGTCTCAGAATATCAATAATTATAGCTTTTGCTATCTGAAGAATAGTATCACATATCAAGATCTGCAGCACTTGTCAGACTAATGCTGAAAAAAAACAAAAACAAAACAAAACAAACAAAAAAAAAAGGTCACTCACATGTATCTGCCTACTCTGATTCCAAAGTATGAAATCACGATCGTGTTCTTACTTAAAGATCATGCTCTTAGACCATTTTTGTAAACGACAGTCGGGGAAAACAGCCACCAAATGAGGCAACTCATCTGGAAACTTAGGCGAAGCCTGATGGTATGTTCAGCCTGGTGCTGAGCTTTATTTTCAACTAGTCATCTGCAGCCATGCTTCCCACAGAGGGGAGCAGCCAGGCTCCCAGCACACCGAGCAGCTTGGCTGAACAGCGTCACAGGCTGTGGCTTTGTAGAGTGCAGCTGGCAACTGTGGCAAATGGCCAGGGCAGCAAGGCAGAGATTCTGAAAGCAGCGCTTTTGGGGAGCTTTTCTTCAGCAGTCTGTCAGTAGTACAGAGAAAACAATCATTCTATGGTCAGTTCTGCTTCTCCAAAAGACCAACAAGGTAGTCTGCTGTTAAGACCACCCTATTCTTCAAGAATGTCCATGTTCCCCTGGACAGTTTAGTGATTTGGTACTAAATGGAAAAAAATATGTTTTAGCTTGAGAACTAAAGCAGCCATTCTCAGACCACATGGGAAATTTGCATGTGTGTCTGCCAGAAAGGATCTCTGCTGTCAGACAAGGTGGTACAGGCCTGTAATCCCGGCCCTTGACAGCTGGGTCCTGAATATTCTCTGAGTTATGCAATAAGACTCAATCTTTAAAAATTCAAGGTCTAGCAATGTAGGTCAGTGATAGAGTACTTGCCTAGTGTGGATGGTTTCTATCCTGTGTCTCTCTGTCCCACACGGACACCCCCTCCACACATGTACACAGACACACACATACAGGTTCGATGGAGCAGCTACAGTGAAATGGCAATGTTGTGTGTGTGTGGGGGGGGTTCTTCACTAGTTCTAGATTGTGAAAAATTTCTATGTATGTAGTATTCGCTTAGTAAATACAAGCCATATAAGGGCAATTGTCTTGTGAAAGATTGTGTAGACTTAAAGTCTCGAAGAATTCCAAAAGAAGAAGTGAGAAGGAAGGTTTCATAGCTGACTGAAGGCTGGCTGGTGTTTGCACAGGAACTGTAAACAGTCATCGGCTGAGAACAGCGGTTGTTGCTCTTTCCTGTGTGACAGCTCACTGTAGCCAAACTGCACAGACACTGTCATTTGTGTGGAACATCTGCTCTCCTTCCAGGAGTCAGGGGTGGGATATGGAGTAGTCATCTGGCACCTTTGCTGCATGTCATCCTGTGACAACCCACGCACTGAATCTTTTAAGTACTCACCTGGTCGGCCACATTTCACACGCGTCCCACTTCGTCCTCTGCCCTGTGTCTTTTTCCACAAGTCAACATCATAGATGCAATTATCTCTGGATCCCGTGGCCCTTGCTAGCAAGTCAGTGAGACTTAGTGGTCTGGGAATCCCCAACCCTGACGAAATCTGGGTCTAACCTGTAGTTAGAAGCAGTGAGCTTGGTGACTAAAGGTGTCTTGACCTTTGTTGTTCCAGCTGAACAGGAATTCAAGCTACCATGCCTTTCCTATGCTCTTGCTAGTCCTGAGTAAGGGAACTCTCAAGTTCAGGGGCAATTTATAGCATCGCAGAACTGAACAGTCTAAAAGCTCTTGCTTCAGTTTCATGAACAGCTCAAGTGATGCTTCATTTCTGAGCCCAGCTGCTGCTTTCTGTGAATGTGTGTACATTTGCATGTGTTTGTGCTTACGTGCATGCATGAATGGATTTGCTCGTGCACATGTGTGCCTGTGTGCATGTGTGTGTGCTTGTGTGTATGCATTTGTGAGTGTATGAGTTTGTGCATGTGTGTGCCTATGTGTTTGTGTATGTGCACACACGAATGTGTGTGTGTCATCGTTACAATGACAGCTCCTCATGTTCCAAGCTCACATTTTTTTTTCCTCCAACAGGGAAAGGGCAATGCTGAAATGTGAAACTTGTGAAGTTGTTTTTTCTCCATGTGCACACTCTGAGTCACACAGGGAGGCATTTGGGGATCTTGGTATGAGCTGCCCCATCTCTCCCTGTCAGTATCCACAAGGCATTTTCAAGGAGTCAGGTGGGGAGATCCTGGAAGACCCAAACCACAGCCAGGGTTGACTCAGTTGTGGACTGCTTAAGAATGACTGCTGCACCTGACAAGGTGTATTGCTAGTAATCAATGTTTGTGGGAACTTAGAAAATATTCACACCAAAGCATTTAATGTCCAGTACAATCTTTTGATTAAAGAGTGAACTTTTAAAGCTCACTTCTTAAGTCCTCTTTTTTTTGTATTTTTAGTAAATCCTATACCAAATTAATGAATTATGCACTGTGTTCCAAATCATAATACTTTGCAGATTTTCTATGAGTAATTGAGACTATTTCCTATCAAATCAACTTGGATTTTGACCTTATTTTTCACTTTAATTTGCTAATTAAACTAAAGGTATTCATATGGCCTTTTACTGCTGTCTCTTTCTTATTATACATTTTTTTTGAAGTATGATAATTTAGCTTTGTTCACTTTGAGGAAAGGAAATGATCATTTTGTGAATAAATGTTTCCTGAAATAGGCTAAGCTTTTGTATGACACTCGGTGGGAAATACGATACAGTTTGTAAGTCATTGATCTCAGATTTCTTTGCGTTTAAATGAAAATTCCCTGTGCCATTTTCATCATCCATACTGCAGCCAAAATGACATGTACTATGTATATATAAAGTTACTATATTGACCATTTCTTTTGTTTGTTGAGGTAAATGAGGATGTCTTGTTTGCCATGTGTGAGCAGTAAGGTTAATAGAAGGATTCTACCTGTGAAACATTAAACAAACTTTAGGCAGTTTTTTCCTAGATATCATTGTAGTTATGTAAATGGGATTGAATTTTAAACACACTTGGCAAAGCTTTAAAACACCCTGACATCTGCCAAGGAGCATAATGGAGGCACAGTGCTGGCTAACTCACTGCAGGCGAGGGGAGAGGTGCGTGCTAAATACACTACACTGTGCTTGAGAATAAGGACATTGTGGGGAGGGCGCTAAAAATAGCTCTTTTCCTTATATTCACACGTTCTCTCTTTCCTCCTTTTCTGTCTCCCTTCTCTTCCTTTCATCTCTCATTTCATTGCACAAAGACAAGGTTCTTACTGACTAGCTAAATGATCTAAATGTGTGATGTCACTCCATTTGCACATGAAATCTGTTGCTGCCGAGAGAATAACTGAGAGAGACATGACGGCTTGGGTGGCTCCGGTTCCCTTTCGTGACCTCCCAGATTGAGCGGTGGAGATGGGGTGCTTTCCTGTGATGTCCCACTTCTGTCGGTGTCTCTTAAGAATCTGAGTATCACACTGCGTTGGGCAGGGTCCCTCGATTTAAAACAGTGGTGTGTCAGATGAAATGGCCCCCGAGACAAGCCAGTCGTTTGCCTGGTGCCCGTGTGCGGGCAGTCATCTGCAGACGTGAAGAAAGAACCTGGCTGCTGTAGAGCCGCGCATGTCCCTCCAAATGAACACACAGGCTGTGCCCCTTGCTGTTTGTGGCAAAAGAGAGACGTTTTCAGACTGAGTATGATGCTTTGACCTTAACGTCTCCTCTGTCAATGTGCCTCATCATCGCCTCTGCCCCGCTCCAGCGACTTTAACATAAATGTTTGTAAAGCTCAGCTAATGTTTTCAAAATAATGTCAGTTTTTCATGGGTTCTTTCTGACTGGTAGTTTGATAATGTGCATCCAAAGTCTTTAAAAGAAGTATTCAATCCATCATGTCTAGTTCTAGATGTTTATCCAAGTGTTGGGGTCTACAAATAAATAAACAAAATGCAAATACATATTAAAACAAAGACCAATCTAACCTATTAAAATGATGGTTTTATAATGTCCTCTCAAGATAACGGTGTTCTTACAACTTATTAATGCTTATTGTAACTAATAACACACAGTGCCTATCAGGTGTTTATTGTGCACCAGACATGTATTATTATAGAATACAAAAAGGGATTAGATTTTGTACTTCTATACAAAATGTCAATATGTATATATTGCGTGTATATGTATTCAACTATGTATGTATGCAGTTTGTGGCATACACATATTCACTAGAAAATTCTACAATATTTCAAAATATAAGTGATGATTATAGGTGGAGGGAGACATTGTAAAAAATAAAAATTTAATTTAAAAAGTTGAATTAAATAAAAGTCTCAGCCACAGTTCTACTTCTCAAGAGTTGCATGTGACCAGATCCTGCAAGGCCGAGCAGACAGAAAATTTCCATCTACACAGGTAGCTCTGTTGCACAGCACTTGACTAGAATCTCAAACCCTCAACAGTTCCCTGTAGAAACACTCAACATCTTCATTAAACATCTGCTTGGGATGTATGTGTTTCTTCCTTCTGTGCCTGAGGTGGACCATGGGAATTGCGTGATCCTATTAAGGGAGTGGAATGAGACTGAGAAATTGGAAGCTCATTTGAGCTGAACTGCCACACCATCTGTGCAGGCTGACAAGAGTACCCCCACATTCTTCTACAGTGATTGACTAACCAGCTCAGTTTTGGGGTACCAACTCATCTTTCTTAAGTAATGAGAATGATAAAAGTCCCAGAAAGATGGACCAAAAGTCATAGTATGTCTCTTATTCCAGAGATTGCCCATATCAGAAGCTTCTAACTAGCGTGATTCTTAAGCCTATTTGAGGACTGTTATTTTTTCATAGACATCATGTTTCTTTATGGGAAATACTAGTACAGTTTAGTCCCCTCTTAAGGTCACCAGACAAGTAGAACTACCACCTGCCAGAGCTCGGCTCTGCTGGCCGTGGCTTCGGCTGCTTTAGAGGTGATCTGAGTGGCCTTCACTGTCATTATAGGGAAATTTTTTGCCAGCTTCCTGGTAGCTGCAAGTATGACAGTTCCTGTGAGTATACCATATTTTCATCTTCATTTTGTTTTTTTTCTCCTCCCTCCCTTTTTTTTTCTGTATTCTGCTCTCGTGCCCTCTATAATTCTTTTTCTTTCTGCTTCATTTACTAATTTTCACAAAGCTTAATTTATCTGAGGCATTATCTGGAAAGCTACCTCTGCTAAGAACCAGTGCCCTGGCAGGTGGTGGTTCTACTAGTCTGGAAGGTGATGTCTTTTTCTAAGTTTTGATACCACATTGACTTCTCCCACTTAATAGGCTGTCTGTCTTTTCTAACAGAGACTATGTAAGAGCTTGATTTACTGTGATATTTTGACTCAATAATAAAGAAGTATGTTGGTTGATTAGAGTTACTTAATAAATTAGTGATAAAATTAGAATCTAGTAAACTAAATTATTTTTTTTCCATCCTGTGTTTTGGTGAAGTACCAGCATGATGCCAGGATTTTCGTTCTCTTGCTCATTGCTCAGATGGGAATGTTGTCTAGAACTTTGGTTTGTAAAGGAGACAACAGTGTAATGACTGCTTAGCATAGCTCCTTGATGCTCATCTATGGTCACTTCCCTCATTTTAGAGAAAACATGTCCCCACCCCTTTTTATTGCAATATCCTTCCTGTTTTCTTCTTCCTCTCTTGGTTTTCTGAGGCAGGCTATGTAGTTGAGGTTAGCCATAAACTTGCAACTGTCCTGCCTCCACCTTCTGTGTTCTAGAATTACTGGCTTACATCGCCATGTTTCATGAAACTCGGATGAACTGGCAGTCCTCGGGGGCAGTAACACCGCTCGTGACACAGCCCCTCCTTCTGTCCCTGGGATGGAACATGTCACAAGAGTGAGAAGAGATAGTCTTGTCTTTTTGCAGAATGAGCCAGAGTGGTGGCCTTATTACTTTCAGCCGGGGCCCTTTAACTTTCACTATAATCGCATAGTGTGCGGTGAAAAGGTGACTTGAAAACTTTTGAGGTCAGTAATTAATAGATTTTTCTGTTATCGTTGAGACCAAAAAAAAAAAAAATATGTCTGAATTAACAGACATTTATTAACCTACTAAGGAGCCCATGTCCTTTTGGTCTTTTGAGACAGATTTTTTCTGTGTCCTAGAACTCACTTTGTAGACCAGGCTGGCCTTGAACTCACAGAGATCCGCTTGCCTCTGCCTCCCCAAGTGCTGGTATTAAAGGCGTGTGCCATCACACCTGGCTGGCAAAGTCACTTAATCAAGAACAGACTGTACTCTTATGGTGTGCACAAATACTAAAAAGAGAGCCGGACATAGTGAATAGTGATGATAGAGCCACTTATAAAGATACACATTAATGTAAAGAATGTGAAAATTCAGGGGAATGTATAGGCGAGGTTGTAGATGAGTGTCCATCCCCAGTAAGCTTAAAGAGTGGGGCCTGAGGAATGTGCTCAAAGCACACCCCCACTCCTGACTTCAGACAAACTCTCAACTTCTCTCAGCCTACAGCTCTCTAACATGTAAAACTGAAGTGATGATGCTATCCAGGGCTCCTGTCGATCATTTTCTGAAGAAGCAGAGAGTTGAGGAACAAATTAGAGATGTTAATACCTGTTCTCAAAACAAGCTGCAAGTCTCCCACCTCCTCCCATCGACCAGCCAGGCCTAGCTTTTGGTATTGCAATACAGCACTGTCATCTAGAAAGCATATACTCAAGAATTGGGCAACTGTTTTGTTGTTGTTGTTTAAATCACATATTGTAGCCTGTTTTTACACCCCCATAGCTGTCCTTGGATACATGCGGCCATGAGCCTTAGGTTAGACATAGCTGGAAACTCTTCATGCTTCATTTGGGAGCCTTGAGCTGGAGAGAGTTTTATATGTAAAGGCTTGGCGATAGGCAGTGATGAGCAAGAGAAGAGTCTGTGTGTTGTGAGATCAGGGCTGAAGGTTCGAGTTAAGCATGATGGGCAGACAGGCTATGCCTGTGCTCATCACAGAACCAGTGAAGCTCTCTCTGTCTGGGGTAGGCAATCACTGGCAGAAATTTCTCAGCCACAACCACCTAAACGTATCTGAAAGTTAGACCAGAAAAGAAGTATGTTTGAACCTTTGAGAATTCTTAATAACATGAAAACTTTCATTTCATTTTGAAATACCTGTAATCTCACTTCTCATAGATTGGAATATATTTATATATATGTACTTTAACTCACAGTAGTAAAGTCACAAATAGCATTCTGTTATAGAATGTCTACTTACTATCTATGTAGTACTTTTGTATATGTCGGCCATAATTTGTGTGTAACCAGTCCTGTAATGCAGGTTTATCAGTGTATATATTTTTTTTTATTGTTGCTATAAAATGCCATCGGTTTTTCTGTCATAGTCCTATAGATCAGAAACCTGGCAGAGGTTTCACTAAACAAAACTTTGTTTTTCCGGCAGTGCTGCATTCCAGCCTGTATATGGGGGGAATCCATTTCTTTATCTCAACCTCAATAGGCTCATGCCTAGCCCTACCCTGTCTTTTGAGTTAGCAGTCATTGTCTTCATAGCTATGTGCCGTCTGCTTACCTTCTTTTTTCCTCTTGAACATGGGACAACCATGTGATTTCATTAGGCCCATCTGGATAATTCAGGTTTCTATCTCAACACTGTGCCATCTGGTTAGCAGCCTTGATTCTGTCTAAAACGTTAATTCTTTTTTTTTTTTTAACTGCATAAAGTAACATCATTCTATTTAGGTGATGAGAACATGGAAACTCAAGGGAAAACAGCATTGTACCTGTGTTTTGTTGCTGACATCCTAAAAACAACACCATAACAATGGCAAAGCTCTTGTGATTTTTCGTGTACATCAGTCTCTAATTACATCTCAATCTCTTCAAGTTAAACAGATGGCCAACTTTTACCTGTAAACAGATAGATAGATAGATAGATAGATAGATAGATAGATAGATAGATAGA
>NW_026596085.1:9265368-9266551 GCF_907164565.1 Psammomys obesus
AGATAGATAGATAGATAGATAGATAGATAGATAGATAGATAGATAGATATAGAGATATATCCCTACATTATTTATTCATCACATATAACTTATAATCCTAATAACTATTTGATTTAGAATGACTTAATAATTTGTTTCTGAGTTATTCTATAGACTATAAGATGTCACACCCTGTCACTAATTATAAAGACCTTCCTAAATTCTCTTGATAAAATGTTGGACTGTTTTCTAGCCTAAGCTGAATGGGCAGCAGGCCATAGGCATTGAAGGCAGCCTGCCCAGGTGCCACTGCTTCCTGCATGACCTCATAATTTTCCATGGCATACCGCAAAGATAGAACCATCAGGCTTTTGGTTGTGTTTTTTTTTTCCACTTGCTAGATGAGCCCACAAGCATTTCTAAGCATTGTACTAAGCAAGGCTAGGAAAAGGTAGGGGTATAAGAAAGAAGCAGGAGCAAGCTGACCTTAAGGACCCTAAACTTAGGATAGAGTAAATAGCTGATCATATCTGTCCAAACAGCCACCCCACCCCACCCTGCTCTACCCAATGTTTCTCACAAACAAAGCCAGAAGAGAGTGGTAAGCAAGTGGCAAGCATAACCATATGTTCCTTCGCTCCAGGTCAAAGCTCTTTTATTTTCACACAAGCGATACTGTCATTTCTCTGCCTTTGTGACAAGAAGAAAAAAAGTTTTTAAGGGATTTCAGAAAAATACAGCAATGAACTTCACAACAGAACAGTGTTACTTTCCCATGGAATTGTAATAATCACCTCTGGCAAGAGTGCTGGGTCTTACAAAACACCCCTACCCAGAGCCACGTGTGTTAGCATGTGTCTATAAGTTCAGTACTAGAGAGGCTGAGGCAACAGCGTTTACTGCGAGCTCTCTAGGCCAGCCATAATTACATGGGCCTCAAAATGACATGGCTTAGTGTGACTGTGTCAAAATGAGTAAGTCAATCCTGGGCTGGAGATCTGTTGAGCTGGAGCACACCTCAGAAAGCTGAGACCAGAAGACCACTGTCTTGTAGTTCAAGGCCATTGTGAACTAAATAAATTCAGAGCCAGCCTAGACCACAGAACGAAACCTTATCTTAAAATAGCAAGAGGAGCTAAATAAATAAATAAGCAGTAATATATATATATATATATATATATATATATATATATATATATATATA
>NW_026596085.1:9266561-9278950 GCF_907164565.1 Psammomys obesus
ATATATATATATATATATATATATATATATATATATATATATATATATATATATATATATTACTCCTTCTCAGTATATAATACTTCCTCAGTGAACATTGAAGGTGGTAGGATGGAGAGAATTGAGGACTCTCCTCTCCTCTGTGTTCAGTGTCTAAGAAAAGTCCTTTTTGGTAAAGCCTACTCCAGGTATATCTTTGCTGACATTGAGTTTTCAGTGGAGATGTGGGTTTCCTTGGCTTTAATCCTCTAGAAATAGAAATTGAAAATGAAAATACTTTTTATACAGAAAACAAAGAGGTTAATACAGAGCATGTAGAAGCATGTGTTGTTGTGACACTCATGTGGATTGGAGTGAATCAAGCACAGTTCTGGGGCCTTTTCATTTGAACATCAAAGAACACAGCACTGTCAGAATGCCCACACCAAACAGGCAGTCTAATTTACTGTTTAATAATGCATGGACATGCCAGGCTTCTCTTTGCAGTTCCTCTCCCCAGGGCTGTTCCAGCTCAACTAGTTCCTAGGCTATTAAAATTTGATCTGGTTTCTTTCTCTGATATTTGGGGAAAGAGAAATAAAATTGATTTTATTTTAGTAGTTCTAAACTATTTTAGTAGTTCAAAAGTCTTCACTGATTTTAAACTCTCCGCATTTCAAACAAAGTTTAGGGTGCTTAAATAAAAAAGTGCTTAAGAAAGGTAATGAAGTGAAATAAACTTTAAGTTAGAGATTTGGGGAAACGAGTCAAAGTGGAGATGAGTCGTGCTCAAGTGCTTCTTGGATGAATAAAGGGAGGGGGAGGAGGTTACACTGCCCTGTTCAGCTTCCCAGCCAGGACCATGCTGGTTTATTGGAATCACCAAGCATGCGTCTGGGTGGTGAGATAGGATTAATGACCGTCTTCATGTTCAAATACCACTTTGCCTTCTCTTTTGCCTTCTAGCTTCAGGGGGCCTGGTGGTCTCCCTCTGTGGAATGTAAGTCTCCCCCACCTCATAGTCCCTGAAAAAGCTTGCATCACCATTAACACTACTGTGTGTTGATTGCTATTTCATATTTCAGAAAATACTAAAGTTGACTAAATGCAAACATATGCATGTCAGTTCCTAGTGCTTATTTATTTTTTTAATTTTTATTAATTACAGTTTGTTCACTTTGTATCCCCCCTGTAGCTCCCTCCCTCCTCATCTCTCTTCCCCTCTCAATCCCACCCTCCCTCCCCTTTCTCCATCCATGCCCCTCCCCAAGTCTACTGATAGAGGAGGTCTTCCTCTCCTTACTTCTAGTGTTTATTTTATGTTTGGTTTATGTAAAATGATAGTAGATTTAGATCATTGTTGGAGGCTGATGGTGCCTGAATATGTGGCATATTCTAATATATAAAATTTTACTATTTCATAGAAAAAAAATTAAGTAGTATGTAACCACTGTAGAAAATTAGCCACTGAGAGAATTAAAAAGGAATGCCTAAATAGAAAATGAACACTTACCATTTTGTTTTGTATTGCTTTTTGAATAGATGAGCTCTCTATTTTTTTTTACACTACTTGCTGCGCCACTCTTGATCTGCTCTCTTAGTTTGTGAGTCCTTGGAAATTTTGAGTCATAACTAGTATATGCTAAAAATATAGTTTCGCATGATCATATTTTTGTGAACAATGCTCTAAGATGTTACCTTTTTATGAAATAAAATTATTCTGGCAGACTTTTACTCACAACCAAACTCTGAGGCCATGACAGCCAAATATCCTTCTTTTTATCCTCTTTTGCTGCAAGCAATGCTTTTCAGGAAGCAAATGTCATAGCCTGCCCTCTGAAGACTCTTGAGAGGAATTTTAAATAGACTGTCACCTCCTTCCCTCTAATCTTCTCTAATGAGGTGTTAGATGGACCCAAGTGGAAGGTAAAAGATACAGTAAAGGATGAAGGGAAATATGGTTTCTGTAACTATATTTTATCCTAACTGTAAATGTTAGGATAAAAATCTCACAAGTTATTTATGGTCATGTTTAAAGTCCTGTTTTGGGGGCTGAGCAAAGGGCTGTTAGTAAAGTGCTGGCCCTGAAAACATGAAAACTGGTGGGGAGGAGCCTTGACCTCATGGGCACAGGAGGCAACTTCCTGAACAGAACACCAACAGCACAGGCTCTAAGATCAACAATCAATAGATGGGACCTCATTAAAGCTTCTGAAAAGCAAAGGACACTGTCCTCAGAACAAAACGACAGCCTACAGACTGGGAAAGGATCTTCACCAACCCTATATCTGACAGAGGGCTAATAGCCAGAATATATAAAGAACTCAAGAAGTTAAACAGTAACAAATCAAATAGTCCAATTAAAAAATGGAGTACAAAGCTAAACAGATAATTCTCAATAGAGGAACATCAAATGGGAGAAAAACACTTAAAGAAATGCTCAACATCCTTAGTCATCAAGGAAATGCAAATCAAAAACAATCTGGAGATTTCACCCTTCACCCATCAGAATGGCTATGGTCAAAAACTCAAGTGACAACACATGCTGGAGAGGATGTGGAGACAGAGTAACCCTCCTCCATTGCTGATAGGAATGTAAACTTGTACAACCACTCTGGAAATCAATCTGGTGCTTTCTCAGACAATTGAGAATAGTGCTTCCTCAAGATACAGCTATACCACTCCTAGGCATATACCCAAAAGAGGGTCAACTACACAGTAAGGACATTTGCTCAACCATGTTTGTAGCAACTTTATTTGTAATAGCTAGAACCTGGAAACAACCCAGATATTCCTCAATGGAGGAATAGATAGAGAAATTGTGGTACATTTACACAGTGGAATACTACTCAGCAATTAAAAACAAGGAAATCATGACATTTGCAGGCAAATGGTGAGAACTAGAAAGGATTATCATGAGTGAGGTATCCCAAAAGCAGAAAGACACACAGAGTATATACTCACTTATAAGTGGATACTAGACCTATAGTATAGGATAAACATACTAAAATCTGTACACCTAAAAAGCTAAGCAAGAAGGAGGACCGTGGGTAAGATGATTAATCCTCACTCAGAAATACTAAAGGGATGGACATTGGAAAAAGAAGAAAACAGAAAACAGGACAGGAGCCTACCACAGAGGGCCTCTGAAAGACTCTACCCAGCAGTGTATCAAAGCAGATACTGAGACTCATAAACAAACTTTGGGCAGAGTGCAGGGAATCTTATGAAAGAAGGGGGAGATAGTAAGACCTGGAGAGGACAGGAGCTCCACAAGAAGAACAACATAACCAAAACATAACCAGGGGCCTTTTCTGAGACTGATACGCCAACCAAGGACCGTGCATGGGGATAACCTAGAACACCTGCAGAGATGTAGCCCATGGCAGTTCAGTGTCCAAGTGGGTTCCCTAGTAATGGGATCAGGGACTGTCTCTGACATGAACTCAGTGGCTGGCTCTTGGATCACCTCCCCCTGAGGGATGGGGCAGCATTGCCAGGCCACAGAGGAAGACAGTGCAGCCAGTCCTGACGAGACTGGATAGACTAGGATCAGAAGGAAGGGGAAGAGGACTTCCTCTATAAGTAGACTAGGGAAGAGGCATGGGAGGAGAAGACAGAAGGAGGGTAAGATTGGGAGGGGCCTACAGCTGGGCTACAAAGTGAATAAATTATAATTAATGAATAAATTAATGAAGACTGGGTTCTGGTTGTTTCCAGATTCTGGCTGTTGCAAATAAAGCTGCTATGAACATGTTGTTATCAAGTCATTTCAGCATTACCGTATTTGAATTTTTCTGAATAGTTCTGCCTTGTTACATTGGGTGCTCATTTTCTTCTGCAGATTACACAAACTCCCTTGCTGTCCAGTAGAACTTGAAAATTGTTCTTGAAAAACTTGAAAAAGCATTGTTTGGATGGAATGGATCCCTTTCACAGATTTTTTTTTTCATCACATTATCCTTTGAAAACATTCACAATTTGCATGATAGGAGTTATTCCACTGGGAATTTATGCTTTTGTAACAGCTGTCATCGTTCAGAATCTTCAAATGGTTTGTGTAATTGTTAGTGTGATCAGTAAAATATATCCTTCATGTTCCACAGTAATTTATAAATTTGGATTGCTATTTTTAAAAAGAAAAATACTCTGTCGAGATGAATGAGCTGTGATGCTGTTAATATTTCATCTAAGAGCCTCATCCTCATTAATTCAAGAACTAGTAAACAAGCCATTGCTGAATCAAAGAGACATATTTAAGGCATTTTTATTTTTGAAATATTATGTAAGTATTGATAAATATCTAGAAGCTTACAGATTTATTTTTTTTTTACTATGAAAATAACCAACTTGATTTTACTACTGCTTAAACACCCACTGTCAAGTTTAGGATGCCTCAAAGCTAGGCAAAGCCACAGGTCAGAATGCACAGCTGGTGTTTGAATTCTTCTGATAGAAAAGCATCTCATGAGAAAATTACTGTCCCATAGAATTCCTGTTAAACAAGAAAAATAGATCATGGTAGAGACTTGACCACCGAGAAGAACACAATATCCCAGAAACCAGTGATCCATTCTCTTGTGCTTAGGCCAGTGCCTCATCTTGTACAAAGCTAAGTGCATGCTGAGACCCTTCTCCTGCAACTTGTTTACAGAGATCCTTCAGGTGTTCACCACCACTGTGGTCACCATGGTTACATTCACTCTCTTTATTCATAGCCTTAGAGCTCATCCTTGATGGCTTTAGTGAGCATGTTGTCTGCTACTGTGTTAGAGCTGGTACATCATCTTGGAGGCACTCAACCTTCTCTCTTTGGAATAACTGTGCCTGAGAATGTTTCTCCATTATGATTCTTTAAAGGGCTTACATTAATTCTTTTTGATAATGCTGTTAGTATAGTTTTTTTTCAGGTGGCTGCACCTTTCTGTTTGATAGTTTTCTTGAATAATTACCAACAGCAATCATTTTGTTCTTTGCCTGCAGGTACTACAGCGCAACCATCCTGCAGATGTCTGGAGTGGAAGATGACAGACTTGCAATATGGCTGGCTTCAGTTACAGCTTTCACCAATTTCATTTTCACACTAGTTGGAGTCTGGCTTGTTGAGAAAGTGGGTCGTAGGAAGCTTACGTTTGGTAGTTTGGCAGGTAGGTGCCTGGATGTAGAATCTTGCTTTAAAATACCTTCCAGCAGTGATGGTGACTCTCTCAAAAGAGAACAGCAACATCTGAGAGTGAATTTCGAGCCAGAGAGCACAGGACTAAAATGATTGACAGAAAGCAAATAAATAAAGGTAATATCCTTTAACTAGTTCTGGGATAAGTGGCTAGAAACAAGACTGTGACAGGAAAGGCATTAGCTTTAAGGAAACATTTACTGGGAATGTATTTCTGTCAACAGTTGGAGAGCTGCCCGGAGGAGACGTGAAGAGCATAGCCACAGTTTTCTTTTGCCTTCTTTGACATGCTTATCATTTATGATATTATTTTGCAACATTGTATTTTTGATTTTGGAATATTGTGGAAACAGATATAAGAATCTTCCTTCACAAAACAAGAAAAGACTTTTTGAAACAGGCCAAAATTCTAGGGAAAACCCGATGGGTAAAATGTGTTTGATGTGATAGCAAAATAAGGAAAAGCATGAATGTCTTTTGTGTTAAGTTTTTGCCTACTGTTTCTCTGTAAAGGATTCTGTAAAGAGACCCACCTTTAACATTGTCATTACATGATTACATCAGGTATTTTATATTTTTTTCAAATGTACAAACACATTTGGCTGTCTTCCCATAGCAACCTTATATTTGAAGTAAAATATGTTTTATCCTCAAACATAAAGAGTTTAGCATAGCATTTACAAAATTCTATTAAAAATTATATCTAAAACCAAATTTCATCTCACAAAACTGCTTTAGCACTTAATACAGTTTTTGGTGAGAAAATACATTCTGATTTCCAAACTCAGTTACTGAGAGTTCAATTCCTTCATTCTTTTACCTCAGCTAATCTACTTACAAATACCTTTATAGACCTGCCCAGAGCTGTGTCTCTTTATGATCTCACATCTAATCAAGTTGAATACCATGATAAACCCATCACAAATAACTTGGATAGTTTTTTTAATATTTTTTTAAATTACTGAAAAATATTTAATACTAGTCAAAGACATATCTAATGCAAAAGAAATATGAACTATGTACTCCATAAGTATTTTCAGTAAGGAACATTTTATAGTTTTCAGATATTTTAGTATTATACTGACTTGTTTAAAGAACTAAAACTTTTTTTTTTTAGCAAACTATAAAACAGTTTCTTCTTTCCATGAGTAGTGGAATGGCTCTATCTAAATCAAGATATTGGTGCTAAGTCTTAGGAAAGTACAAATACCATAGTTTTTTTTCACCATTTATTTTGTGGTGTAATATTCATGAAAACCTCTCTGATAGGATATATGCCTCAGCATAGACAAGACTATGTATTTGAAAAGGTGGTTTCTTGGACCCTGTCTGAGCCACAAAAATGTGGTCCACAGCAACTTCCCCTGGTAGAATTAAGGCACCTTTATGAGAGCTGGGATCTGGGAAAGAAAAATTACTTCTACTGAGTAATTACTTATGAACCAAACCCTGTGCCAATTAATTTATGTAACTTGTTACACCAAATGTTTTTTTTTTCCAGGCTGATATTTATCCAACATATTTTACTTTCTAAAGAGAATATCTTTATTAGGAGAGTTTTACCAAAAATCCAAAATGAACAAGTATACTTGGTTAAGAGAAATGTTTATTGTAATAGGGCCCTAGACCTTAGCACAACCTACTCTATGATGGAAGTGCCATTTAGGCTGTAAAACTCAGCGAGTAGACAGTGTCACCTGCCAAAGCTAAAACAAAGACCTTATCCATCAATGTCCATAGTTCTAGGAAAGTCTCAAATTGTGCTAACCATGCTTTTAGATTTCTGTAGTTCTGATTCTGGCTAACTATTTTTGTTAACTGAGGACATTGTTTTTGTGTTTAAAAGCTTACCCTTAGAAAGGCTCGGGACTGTACTGCAGTCCCAAATACCCAGTATAGTCACTGGCTGGCTAATAAAGACTTTCTATTGGCTTAAACCCATGTCTGAGCAGTCCTCTCTGAATCACACATTTCTCTTAAAAAGTGAGGAACAACTGGGGGAGAAGGAAAACCGGGGGGGGGCATCTCTGGGACAAGCTGGAGACCTGTGTGCAAGGGGGTAGGCTCCTGGGAAGATATGGGGATGACTCTAGCTGAGTCTCCTGGCAGCAAGGAATATGAGACTGAAGTGCCCACCTCCAGTACCCAGGCAGGACTTCCAGTGGAAGGAGGACACCAACCCACTTATAAAACCTTCAAACCAAAATTTACCCTGCCAAGAAGGTATACGGGGGGAAAAAAATGGAGCAGAGATTGAGGGAAGGGCCAAAGAATGACTAGGTTAACTTGAGGCCCAGCCCATTGGACAGAGCCAACTCCTGACACTATTAATGAAACTCTGCTATGCTTGCAGACAGGAGACTAGCATAAGTGTCCTCTGAGAGGCTCTGCTCAGCAGTGGATCCAAAATGATACAGAGACACACAACTAAACATTAGGCAGAGATCGGCGAGTCTTGTGGAAGAATTGAAGGAAGGATAGAGGGAACTGGAGGGGCTAAAAACTCCACAAGAAGACTAACAGAGTTGACTGACCAAGGACTATGGGGGCTCACAGAGACTGAACCACCAAACAAAGAATTTGCATTGACTGGACCTAGGTCCTCTACACAAATGTAGCTGATGAGCAACTTGGTTTTCATGAGGGTCTCCTAGCAATTAGAGAGGGGACTGTCTCTGACATGGACTCTGTTGCCTGCTTTGGTATCACTTTCCCCTAGCTGGGTTGCCTTGATGGGCCTCACTGAAAGAGGATGTGCTTCATCCTGATGCTACTTGATATGCCTGGGTGGGTTGGTGGTGGGGCATTCCACTTCTCTGAGGAGAAGGGGAGGGGAGAAAGAGGAAGAGGGTGGGAGGATGGGACCAGGAGGAGAGGGATGGCTTTGATAGGGATGTAAAGGGAAGAAATTTTTTTTTACTTTTATTAGTTACACTTTATTCACTTTGTATCCCGCCCATAAACCGCTCCCTCCTCCCCTCCTAATCCCACCTTCCCTCCACCTTCTTCACACATGCCCCTCCCCAAGTCCACTGATAGGGGAGGTCCCCCTCTCCTTCCTTCTGATCCTAGACTATCAGATCTCATCAGGAGTGGCTGCATTGTCATCTTCTGTGGCCTGGTAAGGCTGCTCCCCCCTCAGAGGGAGGTGATCAAAGAGCAGGCCAATCAGTTTATGTCAGAGGCAGTCCCTCTTCCCATTACTATGGAACCCACTTGGACACTGAACTGCCATGGGCTACATCTGTGCAAGGGTTCTAGGTTATCTCCATGCCTGGTACTTGGTTGGAGTATGAGTCTCTAGAAAGAACCCTGTGTTCAAATTTTCTGGTTCTGTTGCTCTCCTTGTGGAGTTCCTGTCCTCTCCAGATCTTACTATTTCCCACTTCTTTCATAAGATTCCTTGCACTCTGCCCAACAGTTGTCCATAAGTCTCAGCATCTGCTTTGATAGTCTGCAAGGCAGAGGCTTTCAGAGGCCCTCTGTAGCAGGTTCCTAACTTGTTTCCTGTTTTCTTCTTCTTCTGATGTCCATCCTCTTTCCCTTTCAGGATGGGGATTGAGCATTTTAGTCAGAGTCCTCCCTTTTGATTAGTTTCTTTAGATGTACAGATTTTAGTAGGTTTGTCCTATGTTGTATGTCTATATGAGTGAGTATATACCGTGTGTGTCTTTCTGTTTCTGGGACAGCTCACTCAGGATGACCCTTTCCAGTTCCCACCATTTACCTGCAAATTTCCTGATTTCCTTGTTTTTCATTGCTGAGTAATATTCCATGGTGTAGATGTACCACAATTTCTGTATCCATTCTTCAGTTGAGGGGCATCTGGGTTGTTTCCAGCTTCTGGGTATTACAAATAAAGCTGCTATGAGCATGGTTGAGCAAATGTCCTCATTGTGTACTTGAGCCTCTTTTGGATATATGCCTAGGAGTGGTATGGCTGGATTTTGAGGAAGTGCTATTCCTAGTTGTCTGAGAAAGCACCAGATTGCTTTTCAGAGTGGTTGTACAAGTTTACATTCCCACCAGCAGTAGAGGAGGGTTCCCCTTTCTCAACAACCTCTCTAGCATGTGTTGTCCCTTGAGTTTTTCATTTTGGCCATTCTGATGGGTGTAAGGTGAAATCTCAGGGTCATTTTGATTTGCAGTTCCCTGATGGCTAATGAGTTTGAGCATTTCTTTAAGTGTTTCTCTGCCATTCGATATTCCTCTATAGAGAATTCTCTGTTTGGCTCTGTTCCCCATTTTTTAATTGGAATACTTGGTTTGCTGCTTTTCAGCTTCTTTAGTTCTTTATATATACTGGATATTAGGCCTCTGTCAGATAAAGGGTTGGTGAAGATTCTTTCCCAATCTGTAGACATTCGTTTTGTTTTGATCATGGTGTCCTTTGCTTTACAGAAGCTTTTCAGTTTCATGAGGTCCCATTTATTGATTGTTGCTCTTAGAGCCTGTGCTGTTGAGGAAGTTGTCTCCTATACCAATGAGTTCTAGGGTCTTCCCCACTTTTTCTTCTAACCAATTTAATGTGTCTGGTTTTATGTTGAAGTCTTTGATCCACTTGGACTTTAGTTTTGTGCAGGGTGATAAGTATGGATCTATTTGCATTTTCTACATGTAGATATCCAATTAGACCAGCACCATTTGTTGAGGATGCTATCTTTTTTCCATTGTATGGTTTTGGCATCTTTGTCAAAGATCAGGTGTCCATAAGTGTGTGGGTTTATTTCTGGGTCTTCTGTTCGGTTCCATTGATCCACCATTCTGTTTCTATGCCAGTACCATGCACTGAGGAAACCCAAACAATCATTAGGTCTTACTTCAAAAACCTATATGCCACAAAATTTGAAAATCAAAAATCAGTAGCCCTCCTGTATACAAAAGACAAAAGGGCTGAGAAAGAAATTAGGGCAACTACACCCTTCACAGTAGCCACAAATGACATAAAGTACCTTGGTGTAACCCTAACCAAGCAAGTAAAAGACTTGTATGAGGAATTTTTTTTAAAGTAAAGAGCATAACAAAGCCTTCTGTTCTAAGACACCATATATGAGCTTCAAATTCTACAACAGTAATGAATCTGTTGACAAACGCTGCACTAATGACTAGTACTAATAAGTTCTAATGACATGGATGATTCAGGTAGTTTCATGATATAACAAAATGAAGAAGATAAAAGGACTAGGAGGTTTTCAAATTTAGACCATAAACAGAACCATTTAAGGAGCTATCGTCCTGGGGGAGTTTATTTTGATCTAAGGGCTTTTATCCTTGTTTGGGCAACATAGTCACATGTGGAGCTCTGATGTCCAGACCCCATCTTTTGAAAGTATGACTCTGAGGTCAGGGTACATCCAGGAATTCCTTCCAGTTGGAAGCCAAAATCTACAAATTTTCCTCATACAATTAATGTAAAGGTGTAACACTAGCTTTTAAATTTTTACTTCCTTCACAATTGGGTTAAGATAAAAATCAATGGGGCTTCCAGTGGCTGCTGGTCCAGAACCACTAGTCTCTGGAGTTCAGGTGCCCAAGATGATGTAGGAGTTCCAGCCACTGGGGTTCAGACTGTCCTAGGTGTTGTATAAACTCTAGCCATTGAGAGGTCTCTGTGTCCAGGATGACCCTGTGTGCATTTTCATGTTAGCAAGTTTTAGAGACAGATAGTTCAGGTACACTGTTCCCTTTGCAGACTCCCCCATGGGGGATAACTGCATATCCTGATCCAAGCCCTGAAATTTGAGAGTCTTGACATATTTTTTGTCTTGAACAAAAATATCCAACATTGCAAAATCCATTCTGCCTAGGCAGTACTTCCTGCGGCAAAGATGTGTGTATATTTCAAATATATTTATTTAAATGTTACATTGAAAATGTGCTGAGCCTACTGTCACAGAGCTAAGAGGACAGGAAGACATGAAAAATTCTAATAGATGTATGACAAATCTTCATGGACACTGATTCTCTGACAAGTTTAAAAAGGAAGGTGCCATCTTTCTTTCTCAACTTAAAGCATCAAAGTTTCCTGATGAAACTCTTTACTCAATGCATAGCAATGCACTGTGAAAGAAACTGGAGAACACAGCCATTTACTCGGGTTCTCTGGTTGACAAATTAGCAGAAGTCATTTTGTATGTGGCATTCCTTTTTAATAGGCAGTAAATTTTCACCTGCTTTATACATAATCAGTCTAGTACTTTTTTGGCTAATTCAAATCCTACCTGATCAAATGTCATTGGAAGAATTTTTTGGCTCTGATAGGAATGCTAGATATGCATATCTTTCCTTTTGTGCTTCTATTATATTAGTTACTTGACAATGAGGGTTATTTTCATTGATTTTTTTGAGAGTTATCAGCAATTGTAGATTTTTTGTTTGTTTTGGATGGCTTAATTCATTATTAGAAAATCATTACCAATTTACTCTGGCTCACAACTGGTTTGCTTTGAATTCTGTTTTTTTTGAGTTTCACAATGGGTGTGGGCTAGTGAATTTTTCTGACCATTACTTTACATGATAAATCATTTTTTAACTGAGGGGAAATGTTTCAAGGAGTCTTATTTATAGCTATGATGTCAAACCAAGTCTGTGTTGAAATAATGCTGTCAATGCTCTTCAATAAAAAGTGTATTTTTTGTTTTCAGGTACCACAATAGCACTTATTATTCTTGCTTTGGGATTTCTGCTCTCAGCCCAGGTTTCCCCACGAGTCACTTTCAAACCAGTGGCTCCTTCGGGTCAAAACGCCACCTGCACAGGATACAGGTGAGACTTTATTATGTTTCCTCTTCTTATTCCAATTACGGTCATTTTTTTTTTTTTTTAACATTTCTAAAACTCAGATGAATAGGAGATTCCTGAGTTTGCAGACTTGTGTCTGAAGGTATTGTGATGGAAAAAGTTGTCAGGAAACATCAGTATGAAAACCATAATCTTCAAAGACAAAATGTAAAAAAAAAAAAAAAAAAAAAAGCACTGAAGAAAAATGAGATGTTTGACACAATCTTGGTGATGTTTGTCTGAAACCTAAGATTGGGGCTTAATACCACATCAGTAACATAGCAAAATTGCCTGCTGGTGTTGATATTGTGGGCAAAATGAATAGCTCTGCCAGCTGTTGGACTTGGCCTACTGCACATGCTCACTGGACATGCTCACTGGACATGCTCACTGGACATGCTCACTGGACATGCTCACTGCACATGCTCACTGCACATGCTCACTGCACATGCTC
>NW_026596085.1:9278960-9281795 GCF_907164565.1 Psammomys obesus
GCTCACTGCACATGCTCACTGCACATGCTCACTGCACATGCTCACTGGACATGCGTTTTCCACTGAGGTCCATGACTAGCACTCCTTGCATCAAACGTAGCAAGAAGTTCCCCAGCACTGTTGCTCTTCCGGAGGGGTCAGGAGGAGGAAGTGGATGGGAAAGAAAACAGCATGTCCAAGTTTGGCCTGAGAGCTCTGGAAGTCTAACGGTGTGAACATTGTGTGATAATGAAAGGACTGCCAGGTGGACTGAAGAAGGTACAGGTGAGTTACTGAAAGCTTTGAGACAGGTTTGGACAGCTTTGAGAATTCGGACCTTTCCTAAGGAATGTTTTTCTCAAACCCTGGCTGATTGGTTATTTGTAGCATAGCCTTAATATACACACGCTAGCACCTGAAGATCTTTAGAAACAGCTATTTCCTTAAGCAAACAGTTCCAGAACCTCAAGGTACCCATGAACTATGATTTTATCTCACACATTCTTGATGCACTTGAAAGCATCTATGGGATACTTACAGAGCGAGGACCTATAAGGTTGTAGCAAAGATGAAGTAACATGTAGAAAATGCCTGAAAGAGTGCTTGCATGTATAAGTTCCTGGTAAGTGTTAAGGCTTCTGATGTAATTATTAAAAACAGTAACAGAAGGGAAGATTGAAATAGTGGGGCTCAGAGGAGGCTGGCTTTGGGGGAGGAGTGTGTGAGCTGAGCCCTGGAAAGGCAAGTGGAGTAACCCCATCAAGAATAGCAGCAGACATGATTAAAAAAAAAAAAAGACTATAACCATGGGCCAGTGAGAGTGCAGTAGATTAAAGTGAGGCCATGAAAAGGCCAGATCATCCAAAATGTCACAGCTTTTTGTTCTTCATCGTGAGAACATGAACATGCATGCACGGAGAGATTTTAACCAGAGGAGTGACTTGCCCAAAATTTTCATGCTATACCGTCTCTCTTGATGTTTGGGTCCTCAAACACCATGCAGTCAAATAGGAAGACCAGCTGTTACAGATTTCCGTGAGAGATGCCTGGACTATGCTGGTGACATTGGAGATTTAGAAGATGAGATAGATTCTCGACATAATCAAGAGAAAAATCAATAGGAATTAAAAGTAACAGATTAACCAGGAGCTAAAAGGGAAAGAAGTCTTCTGAGAATCTGAAGCATCTGTATGAGGAGCCAGGGAGAAGGCCAGGTAAAAGGTACTGTTCACATCAGGAAATGCAGTAACTGAATGAGGAAAGGTGATACGTTGTTGCGGACACCCTGAACTGTAGGAACATGCTTCATAGGCATGTGGGAATGCAGTGTGTGGTAGCAGAGAGATTTTGAGTACAGACTATCAATTACAAGTCGACTTCAAAGATACGGATGTGGTGATACCTGGCTCGCAGCTACAAACTTTACTGAGACCTTGGCTACCTTTGGACTTCCACTGTAGTTCACGGGGACAGTACTTCTCATCCTTTGTGTTCTAGACACAGCATCAAGCCACAGATGCTCAAGGTGGACAAAGTGTTTAAAGTAACCTCACTTAAACCTCTCTTCTTCATTTAGGGAAATGAAAGTCCACGTACATCGTATCCTCTTCCCTAGGAACGCTGGCTGACTGCTTATTCTTTAGGCTTCTCCTATGGAGTTCCCACGCGGAGTCCTCTTACAACCCAACACTGCTTGCAGGCACCGCTTTCTCTAGTACCTTCAGCCTCTGTCTTCTTACCTTAGGGCAGGAAGGCAACTTGTCCAGGTGGTCAGTGAAGACTCCCTAGAGAGCTGGGTAATTTTACTAACCCAGTGGCAGCTGGCACATTGCCTCTTCAAATATTACTTATTGTACTTGATGCCCAGTGTCAGGCAAAATTCAGCAGACGAGTGTACCTTCAGCCCACTGAGCTCTTCTCTTTACTGGTTCTCACTGGGAACCCTCGTCCAGAATCATCGCTGGAGGTGTTTAAAGGGGAGAGGAGCAGAGTTTGCAACACTCCCCATTAGGTTTCAGGTTTTTCTTTAAACGCTAACTTCCTATCATGCTTCCCTAACCATTGATCTAACCATCAAGTGTTAGATCAATTCTCTACCTGTGTCTATAGAAGACATCTTTACTCATTTCTTCTCAAATCACCCAGGATTCAATTTTAGCCTTGATAGTAATAGGAAATATACCTTGAGGTTATCGTGATCATAAAACTGCAGTAGAATGTGGATATGTTGGCTAATATCTGCAAGCACATTTGAGACTAAAATGAGCATAAGTGATAGTTGGAAAGAATACAAGAATACAAGGATGCTTAATATGATTCTTTCTGTACAGTGATTTCACTCTGTCTTCTTCTGTAAATGACGTTCACAGATACATATACTAACAAACAGTGATTTCACCTGCTTACGCCCCCTGTGGCAGTGTTGGAAAGCAGTGTTCCCTTCATTCTCCGTTCCTCTCAGTGGTCACTTCAAAAGATAGTGATTGTATAGTTACTACACTCTTCTCCTTTCTGGCCATGTATGATCATCCTACATTGTTGACATAGCATTATGGACTGTGAGGTTCAATCACAAATGTTATGCAGCATGTGTCACATGAGTCATCACCACTCTCCATCTCTTCACAGAGTGGTGTTTTCAATACATAATCATTTTCTACAGATCACAAAGGAAACCATTATATTCAATTTGTTGCCAAGCATATGCGCTCCAATGCAAGGAATCAAACCTGCCACATACATCTAAGCAAGTTCTCCGCCACTGAGCTACTGCATCAGCCCTACCCTGCTTCCTTCTTTCCTTCCTTCTTTCCTTCCTTCCTTCCTTCCTTCCTTCCTTCCTTCCTTCCTTCCTTC